>NW_025336481.1:3502330-3526017 GCF_004798865.1 Varanus komodoensis
GCGGGGGTGTCCCGCCGGCGGGGCTGCCTGGCGCGGGCAGGAGGCGCCGCGGGGGGCGGCCCTGCCGGGAGCGGCGGCGAGACGGGGGCGGGGAGGCCCGTGCCGCGGCGGGCGCGGGCCCCCTGCCCGTCGGGGCCGGGGGAAGCGAGCCGCCGAGCCCCGTCCCGGGTGCGGGCACACGCGGGATGGGGCTTGTGCGCGTGGGGCGGGCGGCTGCCGCCGCCGCTTGCATGACATAACCCCCCCCCCCCGGTCGGCTTCTGCCGGGTGATGATGACTGTCCTTAATGGCAGCGGGGAGAGGAGCGCCGAGCCTCAGCGGGAGCCGCCGCTGGACTGGGGTGGATGGGGAGAGATGGGCCCCCGCACCCCGCTGCGGATTCGCGTGTGCCTGCCCTGCCTCCGGTCCGCGGTCGCTAGCCCCGTAATTGCTGGGGGGACGAGGGTGGTATTCTTGGGAATCTCCTTCATCCTAGGCTGGGTGAGGGATTCCTCATCCCTTTGCTGACACGCATATACGTCTTGCCAAACGGAATCTTGTAGGTTCCTTGTGTAGGTGCTTTTGTTCTTCTCCCTTTTAGTTCAAGCGAACTGCTCTGTTTTTTTAAACCCTTCCAGGTTATGTAAATAGTGCACTCATATTCAGGATGGTTTTGCTTTCATTATATTTGCATTCATTCATTCCTTTGCTTTTATTTGCATTTATCATTATTCACGATAATGGGGCAGGGAAGAGGAAATCAAGAGGCTTCGTTTCCTCACGGTCCCTCCAAATTAGGGTGTACCCTTGAATTTTATCATGTAATCCCTGAACTGCATTTGCGAAATGTAGTAAGTTTGGTTTGTGTTCTTCCCTGTCTGGTGCTGAATGGTGGACACCATCTTTTTTGAGGCCCCACAGAGACTGCCTGTGAATTGCACTGGATGAAACAAACGAAGGATGACGTGTCGGAGATACTCTTCATTCTCTCTCGTGCATTTATCGATATCTTGCAATTATAGGCAAGGTGGCACAATGCAGTCAACTTATTACTGGAGCATATTACATTTCTGGAGCTAGTACTTCCCCTGTGGATGAGGCATGAACCATCCATGCCAGATGCTGGCGCTGTGTGACACAGAAGGGATCTAGTCGTTTTTACATCTTGCTTGTGTTCTATCCAGTGAAGTATTGGTTTGCAGTTAATGTGTTCTGTTAATGTTTTCTGTTGGTCTCCACATTTTATGCTGGGCCTTTGGCTGGAAACTCCGTAATACAATGTGTTTTCAAGGGTAGTGGACAAAGTTAGTCCATCATTTTAAATCAGCATGAGATGAAATCCTTCTTATCTGTTCCAGCTGTTTTATTGTGGTAATTTTCTCCTTGGGCACCAAAAACGCACAAATGCTTTTCAATCATAACACCATGATCACAGTTGGTCACTCAAGCAAAGCTTTTAAGGCAGAAAGTGGATTGGTCATCTGGTGACAAGCCCGGGCATTCTTTTTGTGCTCTCATTAAAGAAATTAGACTCTGAGCTGAAGATTAGAAACAACCTAGCAGTTGTATTATTTATATAAAGGGTCCTATGGAGCCATCATTTTCAACCATTTAAGGTATGGGATCTGCCATTAACACCCATCTTGAACATAAGATCTACCTTTAAATGCTTGCTAAATACATGTATCTTTTTTCTGTTATTTAACCAGGGGGAGGGGACAGGGGACGGACGGACAAAGCACTCCATAGACCAGGGTGTGCTCCAGTTGTGATTCACAACCTTCTCGCTAAAGGCCCGTGTTGTCATGCAATAGATCTGATTAGAGCTAAATAATGTGATGTGCATTCAGTTACATGTATTTAGTTCTGTGAGGTGTGTTCTACACCAATTAACCCTTCCTTTAGTTAGGCAGAAAAAATTCTACAGCTTCCAACATGGCTAACATGGACTTTTTCTGAGCCCATACACCGTTGACCTGCTTGGTTCCTACTGAAAAGGGAGATATGTTTGAGAAGATAGCAGGGTGGGATGTGAAAGTGTCAGTTTTGGGTTCCTAGAGCTCGTATTAAGAATTCCAGAGCTTTTAATGACCTCCTGATAGTTTTGGTAGGAGAGAGGGGAAGGCTTCCTGGCAAAGGTAGTGGTTGGAGATCTTGTCCAGCAGAAAACTGAGAAGATAAGCTTGCCTCTTTATGCTTTGGAGCATTCACTCTCTTTCAGATTTTGCTGATTCTTACCCCTAGTTGGGGCAACTGCAGCGTATTCTGCTTCCAGCTACGGCTGCTTTTCCATGCTTGCATTCTCTCTTCATAGTCTATTATATCCATTCCCTTATATTGTAGGGCTGGGTATGTGCTGGTAGACCATGCAGAAGACTTCATCTTCATCCATTGCTTTAAGGGAAAGTGGTGTTTTTGCTTTGTTTTTATTAGATCTTGCCTCTCCTCTCCCAGTTGGCTTCCCTACTGTGAGTCCAAATTTTGTTCCTCACTATCCAACTCTCTTAAGTTTGCTTCAATATTGGATACACACATATTTTAATAAACTGGAAGCATAGCTAAGATAATGTTCCCCTGATGGGCAGACACTCAAGTGTCCTGTGGACTGTGTTCCCTGCTGCCACACCCACACCTGCACACACACAACATCATAGTACTGGACAAGTTTGGCAAGAGCATCTACCCGGCCATTGTAGGCAGCTTTTTATTGTTAAAAAACTGGATGCAACTCTAAAGAAATGTTGGCAGTGGAAGGATTGCAGAACAGTTTGAGCATTTGTCTCTGATTGAGGCTCGCTACTCCTATGGACAGAATCTTCCGTGTGGCACAGCTGCTGGTGCCAGGTGAACTGGCTGTTATTACCGCCCAGTAATCAAACACCACTGATGCAACCCTCTCTTTCTTTGGAAATGCAGAGATAAACTCTGGCTTCTTGTACTCTCTTTCCTTATCCCATTGGTATTCTGTTATATATAGAATGCAGAACAGGAAACTGCATGAGATGAAATGTTGGGGCCCTTAGTACCTTGCAATTGAACAATTCAAGCCTAGGAAGGGTCTTGGTCATTATTGTCAGACAAGATGATCACTTGATATAAAACAGAACATACTACCAGGTCCTCCAGGGCCTCCTTCCAAGTGCCAACTCCGGGGGAGGCTTGGACAGTGGACATGCGGAAGAGGGCTTTCTCTGTGGAGCCCCTCTTACCTTGGGAAGAATCTCTCCACTGTAGCCAGTCTGGCATCAAACTTACCATCTTTTTGGTGCCAGGTTAAGGTGGTCATTTATGCTAAAGCTGCTAAAGGTTTACTTAGCTACCCAGGGACTTGCTGGGCCTACCCATCCTAGGTGGTTTTCCTTTTTCCTTTTACAGGCTCATTTTTACTATATATTTTAGCCATTTTAAATTAATTTTAATGTGGCTTTGATTTTATGGCATTTGTATTTATTGTACTGTTTTTATACGTTGCTGTTAACCGGAGTGCAGTCTCAGAAAGCTTTGGCTACAGGATGGTATAGAAACGGAATTAATAATAGTAATAAATAAGTGGGGAAGAGATGAAGCATGTAGGTGTCCCACAGTAAGCACCACAGAACTTCAGATAAGGCAGCCATTGCCTGGCTGGACTTTGCCTTTGGGACTTTGCATTCAATGATCTGGCAGGATCTTACCCATTCAGAACACTCACTGTATCAGCAGATTAATTCACGTATCTGTGGCTGATTGTGACCTCAAACTGCGTAGCGGGCCCCCATGATTGTGGACTAGGGGTGGGTCTCTGGGAATTACTTCTCTTGCTGTTGTTTGTATACTGCCCCATAGCAGAATGTCACACTACTGCTGGAAGATGAGAAGTTCTGGTCTTGACGTTCTGGGATGGCGTATGTGAATTCTGCTCTTCCAGCTCCACTCCTCAGGTGGCGGAGTTCTGATAATGCTGACGGTGAAGGTTGCCTTGAAGCCCAAGCTTCTTCAGGGAACGCTGTAGCCGGTGCAGGGCTGCAGGTCCTTCCAGTCATGTTCCGTGCAGCTTCGAGGGTCACCCGAATATTGCCACGTTGCCCTTGGCAACGTGAATGTGCTGTGAACATCTGCACGGCGTGTGGGTGCTGCCCGTCTGATGGCACCTCCTCGCTACGAAGGGTGCAGGTGCGCACATCTCCTTCCACCACCACATGCAGCCTGAGTGTGCACATCAGCCTCGGAAGCACCTTCTGCTGGGTGCTCATCCTGCCTTTTCCTTTTTGGTTAGAACAGAGCAAGAGGCAAGGGAACTTCGGGGCTCCCGACTCCATCAAGTTGGAGCTGGGCATTTGTGGAGGAGGTCAGTAGGGGCATCTTTCTGCTCCCTGATTCTCACTCCCTAAGGGTGGGGATGCATGTTTTACCTAGCTGGATACATACTGGAAGGAAATGTCCAGAAAAAGGAAAAACTGCCCAGGGGAGAATGAGAGGGAAAGAAAAGAGTAAAGATGGTTGCTAAAGTTCAGCTAAACATAACTTCCTTTGATTTAAGCTTGTTACATGTTCTAGCTTTCTTTCTTCTAATGTTAAATATTTGAAAGCTATCAATATGTTCCCTCCCACGCTTTTTTCCCCTGGGCTGAAAATAATGCAGTTCCTCCAGACTTTCTTGTATGGCTTATAGTGGTGTTACAATGCCTGCAGCTTTTCTTGAAATGGTTTCCAGGTTTTTTCATGGTCCTTCATGAAAAATGAAGCCCAAAGCAAAAGTCATCTCAGATAAGTCTAGGTAGAAAGTTCACTTATTTCCTGGCTTGAGCACCTGTGACATACCCATAAATGGAAGCTGTGATGACAGATGGCTTTTGTGTCATGGCACCCACAGGCGAAGACCTTTTTATTTAAGCGGCATTTTAACTGTTAATATTATTGGATTTTATCTGGCCAGGGCGGCTTATTTTATATTGGTATTTTTGTATTTTTAACCTAATGTTTATATTTTTTAATTTAATATTATAATTATTTTTTAACTTATTGTTGTAAGCCGCCCCGAGGCTTCGGCGAATGGGGTGGCATAAAAAAGTTTTAATAAATAAATAAATAAATAAATGATACTTTGAAATGGTTCTCGAGATGATCTGCATTAGTATCAGTGTCCTGTCTTTGTAAAGGGTCATAGTAAATTAGCTTTATTTGCTGAGCATCTTGCAGCTGTGTTAACATGAATTACAGCCCCCCCTCCCCCCATTGATAGCAGCATCTACCTCTTAGCTAATTCCTGTGAACAAAGCAAACTAATGCTCAGGTAAGAGCTACAGAAGGTTTATTTTCTGGTAATTTTTATAATTATGCATCATTGCTATTAGTAATTTAAACCAGCTGCCACTTCCCTCCCACCTCATGCACATGCAGCTACCTGTGCAACATAGAGTCACAGTGCATTACATAAAATTGAAAAAGATTGAACACTTCATTGCTATGTTCCTGAAACAAACGTACCTCAAGGTCATCCACTGAGAGATGATGATTGTGTTGAATATGAAGGTTTTCTACCTGTCACAGACATGTGAATAATATGGGCAGCAAAGGTTGAATCTGCACAGCGTGCGGCACCAGTGACCTGAAGACAGCAACCCCATGTTGTGTTTCGCCACACGCCTGTTAGGTGTTGTCATAACTACATGCTTACAGGCCAGGGTTGACAGGGAGAGCACCTGTGCCGTCATGTGCCCTGTTTCTCTCCGAGCAGATGTGGCGTCTTGCTGCTTTTAACACCTGTATGCTGCCCTTATTTTGGCTGTTTTCGTTTTGAGGTGCAGAACCACCTTACAGAATGAGCAATTGAGCATGGAAGGGGCTGTGGCATCAGATCTCTGACTGGAATCTTATAAAGCTGCCATTAACCTTTGCCAGCGGATGTAGTTCCCTACGAAGTCCAAACTTGCCGAGTAAAGTAAATTTCTAAAAGTGCAGTCCTTTGCACGCTTGGACAGAAAAAAGACCCACAACTTGCAGCATGTCCCAGCCAGCCAGGGAACTATTGGCTGCTTGTTGGGTTTGGTTAGTGGGAAAAAAGGAAACAAAGAAGTCAAGGTTTAAGTTTTTGAACTTGAGATGATTTTACTTGTTATTCTGTGCTGGGCTCATTCTTTTGCTCCAGTGTTTAAATGCAAACATGTTCTCGATATGTTTAGAACCTAGTTGTTTGGATAATTGAATAATGATGAAATTCTTGCATTCTGTACAATCTCGTTGGATGTATTTACCATCCTGACAGAATGGTGTAACTTTTGACCTCGGGACTCTGTATTCCTGGTACAACAGGGCCAAACATTGACACATCTTAAAAGGTGTAACATGGAGTAAAATGTATATAATGCAAAACATGCAAAAGAAGTCTGTTTTCTGGTTGGGAAGCTTTCAAGGAAGTAGCAAAGGAGATAAAATTAAAGGAGTGAACTGTTTGTATGTGTGCTTGAGCTGTTGCTGTATAAGTGGTAAACAGGGCTAGTGTTTTGGGCTAGTTAAAGTTATGTAGCATGCTCACTAGTAGCTTAATGTCAGGTTAATTAAATGTTAAATGGATTGGCAGGATGAGGAGGCCGTGGACATGCTGGCTGTGTTCTGTTTGGCTATGTGCATAGTGGTTATTCACATTAAAGTTTTATTTGCTTAATAACTAGGACAAACATTTAGGATACTAAACTAACAGATGCAGTACATTAATTTTCTTAACTTATATCCATGATGTGCTGAAGTCTTAAATGCGGGGTGTCTTCATTCTTGATCGATCTTGGTGATACATAAAGACTTGAGCTGAAGAGTGTTGTCTGAAACCAGAAAAGGAGGGTGCTTCCCTGTGGAAGGCTTTATTCCTCTTGGAGCTGTCCAGCATGGAAGGAAGGAAGACTGAGCTTGGCTTCCCCTCCAAAGTGGCTTTACTAGGGCATTGTCAGGAGCTGAGATTCTGCTTTCGAACTTTCGCCTGCCACACAACATTTTCCTTGCAAACATTCTTTATTGCTCCCAAGTGCAAATAATCCAGAATGGATCTTGAGCATGCACAAGTGATTTGTTGAAGCCCATCGAGGGTTTGCCTCCAGGAATTCTCCTTATGAGCATGCCTGGGCCCTGTCTCCTCAGGAGGAGCTCTCTGAAGGTGAGCACACCTCTTCTTTGCATGTGGCTCATTCAGTCGGGCTCCGGACTATGCTGATGCTCGCCATGGAGTCAAGAGCAGCGGGTCCCTGGTCTGCATCTGAAAATCCCTCATCCTCAGAAACTCCCCCCACCCACTCATTGTACAGCTTGGGCATTCCCAAGCACTGCCTCACTCAGCAAAGCATCTGGCCCGCCCCATCTCAGATTCGTGACCCAGCCCACTGAAATGGGTTTCGCTTTCTGATTCTGAATCGTCCTCTGGAGTGCAGCCAGCAGTCTGTGGGAACGATTGCCCAAGACCACCCTCCTTCTCGCTTCTAAGAGGCATCTTCCGACCTGTGGATGAATTCAGTACACTCTTCCAGCTGAAGAAAGGGCTTTGGGAGTGGGTGACACAACGCAGAGAAGTGTGAGGGGTAAGGAGAGGCTCCTCGGCACGCTGCTCTGCCTTCCTACTCTAGCTCACCCTCTCCCCCACTGCCACGCAGATGCGCGATGGGTCTTTGGAGCCCCATGGAGGGCCTGCAGTGGGGGAAGTGGCGAAGTCAGAGCTGCAAAGAAATATGCAGAAAAAGAGCCCATTGCCTGCCTGCCTGCCTGCCTGCCTGCCTGCCTGCTTTTTTTGGTGAAGGGGAAGGTCACTGGGGATGATATGTAAAAATTTGTCTGACATATTTTGTCCTGCCCTAGAATTTTCTTTTGGAACATGGGCAGGCTTTTGAAAAAAATGTCCATAGGATATGCTCGTGGCAAATATTACAAAAGGCAACAGTCCACACAGCGACTTTGGGGTGAGTGGCATTTTTCTCTTCTTAGCCTGTGTGCTGACACAGGGTTGTTATCCCTGGAAACAGGCTTGGGAAGGAGGGGCTGACTGCTTGTTTTATTTTTTTTTAACTGTGTGTTTAGCATTCTCAGTGCTGGACTGAGGATGCCAGCTTCCGCTATGGGAGAAAAAGATCTCATGGCTGTAGAGAGGAGTTTGAGCACATGATGACAAATATGCGGATGTGGTGAAAGCAAGGTCCCGATGAGTCAAAAAATCTTGAAGTCCCTCTTTTAAAATCCCCATAATCTCTCTCTGCGTCTTTTTTTTCTTTTTTGCCGAGTGCTGATTTCAAATGCTATACATTTAAGATGTAGGAATATCATAGAGTTGTGATATGCTCAGTTTTCTTTGCCATCTGCATGAAAGCAATACTGTTTGACATTTGTTCAGAACTGGCAGATAAAGTGTATTCCTTGGGTGCATTATTGTGCAGGTAAAATCCAAGTCTTGGCTAGCCTGTGTAATCTTTAGTTGGGAGGAAACTGTGGAGGATGGCGGCTGACTGCTCTTCGTCCAGCATTGAAGAATACTCCATCTCAGTATGAAGCTATTAGTTTCACATGAATATCCTGTTGTTAGAATGTTCCCTTCCTGCTCTGCATGCTTTTGGGCCTCCAAAAACAGCAATACATTGACCCTTTTATGTAAGACAATACTGAATTTGAACCCCCCCCCCCGCCCCCTCCAAATTATCCTGCAGAGTTGCTAGGCTAGTTGCTTGCTTGCACAGGCTGCTGAAATGCTAAAAATGGCCCATGAATCACCAGCTGCCCATAGATCTGGCAGCCTGCTGAATTGAGAATTTGGGGGCAAATGAATCTGAGGAGGGAAATGTGGGGCTTGCCTCCCATGTGGGAGCTTGGAAACTGCAGCTATAGGATATCTGCGGAATTGACCTTGCAGTCAAGTGAAGAGGGAGGTTGCAGGTTCCTTGCTAAATCCTGGGACTGCCGCACTTTGGGGCTCCCAGAGGTAGAAAGGTGCATGCTTGGCCAGTTTAACTGTCTTAAGACATGTTTGTTTATGGCAGACAGAGACAATTGTACTCCAGTAATAGCAAGCTAGCTAGCTAGCTAGCTAGCTGCTTGCTTCCTTCCTTCCTTCCTTCCTTCCTTCCTTCCTTCCTTCCTTCCTTCCTTTCTTATTAGCACATGCATTTCATTTTATGTGCTTGAAAAAGAGCTCTAAGGTGTCCCTGGAATCCAAACTTGCTGTATTTATAGCATGGAATGGAAAGGTGAAAAGCTGGGGTGGCGACATAGCGTGTGCCCAGATGGTGGGCTGGAATCACAGTCCTGCATACCCTCCATTTAAGACTCCATGCAGATAGAAATCTAGCACATTGACAGAAGAGTGGTTCTAGACCACCCTTTGCCAGATGGGCTGGTTTTGTATGTGCGAAGAGCTTAAGCATGGAGAGGATTAAAGATGAAATTCTCCGGGTTAAGTATCAGTGGTCCAGTTCAGCTGTCACCTCATTGTGTGGTGTGCATAGAGTGGGGTTTGGCTGTTATAACAGGTGATGCACTTTTCCTTACCATAGCCAGGTATTCTCGTGGTGAGGACTCAAGCATTCTTCCTTGGTCAGTGGCAATTATCACTGGATAAACAAATAGCTTAGGCGAGGCTGGAAAAAGTCTTAAGTGCCAGGTTGGCCTCCTAATTGGAAAGAACTTCTCAGCTTTGTTTGGGACTGGATCCTCCCATCTGATAATCTTGTAGAGATGTACAAATCTGAAAGGTTTGATAACTTGAATGGAAAAAGAAGTAGAGGGAAAGAAATGTCTTGCTTGCCACTGTATTCAGCGCCAGGTATGGTGGACACAGATCACTTGGATTACATGCAGCTACAGCCCCCCCCACCCCCCAATTGTCTTTTTGGCTGCCACTGCAGCTTCGTTCAAATTTGCAGCAGCAGCATCTTCCCATGAGCATGGTGCCTGGAACTGCCCAGCAAGCTTTGACAGAAATTAGCTAATTAAATAAATCTGGCTTCCAAGCAGCATGCGCACTAAAGTTTAAAGTAAAAATGCTTGTTTCCTCTGTTGCTGCTGCACCTCAAAAAGATCACTGTAGAATTGAAACATGTGCCAAAAAAGGGGGGGGGGGCAACCCAAATTTAAAGAAGCTGGAGCAACTCTCTTGTGAGGAAAAAGCCTCACAGGAGTGCCTGCCGGAAGCATTCTAGGTGCCAGCCTGACTTTTCCTGGGGAGGGTTTCCCGGTGCAGGAGGCATACGACGGAGCCTTTGAAGACGCTGGTAAGTTATGGGCAGGTTTGCGTTGGATGAGGCTGATCCTGTATCCATGAGATGGACCCATGCATTCTGCTCCCAAACTGGTTATTGCTTTTCTGGGTCACACACAACACCTTGCATGGTGCCTGGAAGCAAACCGGAATCCACTGATTGATGTTCAGTGTGAGATGACCTGCAAGGTGCGTTGCTGGCAAAAGCCCGGCTGCCACATTTTCTCAGACTGCATCATTCGCCCTGCTTACCTGTGCAGAAGGCGCAGTCTGCGAGGCAGCTGATCCCACTGCCCTACTGCCTGCTAATCTCTGGAGGCAGCAGCCTCATGAAGTCACTCTGGTGGCTGGGGTGCTGACGTCACGATTTCCAAGCTCCGCTCTTAGTGCTTGCTCTCGTCTCACATTCGTAATCTGGTGATCCCAGGGCAGAGAAGAGCATTAGGCTGTTTAAGTGAGTGGGGGGGCTTCGAGATCATGCCTGTCAGAGGGCGCTGACAGTGGCAGACTCCAGCCTGCCTCTCTGTTGATCATATCCGCCTCATTTTCTTATGCATTTAGAAATGTCACGTGTCCGCAAATGTAGCGGAACATTTGCTCCTTCCTGTGTAATTTCTCTGTCTCTTTCTTTTGGCTTTTGCTCTTGTCTGGAAGCAAATGCTCCCTTCCTTCTCCAAGGCCAGCTTCTGGGGAAGGCCAGCCTCCTCAGTGGGGCATCTGCTTTGCCTAGCAAATGCCCCCGGTTCAATCCCAGTTAGGGTCTGACAGCAGGTGATGCTTAACTAATGTGAAACATTGGGTTTTACAGCTTGTTTCGAGAGCTTTGCAGCAGTTGGCTCACTGAAATGGAAGACTGTGGGCGTTCCAGTGGTCTGTTCTTTAATTGGCGTCTCGAGGTTTTGCATAGCCATATAAGAGGAGGTGTTTGTGAGCTTTGCTCTTTTCCAAGGCCAGCAGGCAGTGCTGGGGTATATTGGCATGTCAGGACTGGGTTGGGTCTGGATCCCTACAATGTGCGCATGGGGAGGGGGCCTGTAGAGCACATCGTGAGAAGGGGATGCCAACCTTCTCTTGACTCTGTTTCTGGCAAGATTTTGCACAGGATGGGACTTGGTGACCGGGAGTGACCCCTGGCAGCAGGTAAAGCACAGCTGGGGAAGGAGCTTTGCTCCTAGGAGCCCGTGTCTCCCCCTGCCCCCCCCACATGGTTTATAAGGATTCTCGCAATTGGCCTGTGCTTCCTGTGTCTGGTTGTGCCCAGTATCTCCTTCATTCTTGTTTCAAGTAAAGGTCACGCGTCTTTGCAAGAAGTTGGTCAATTAGACTTAAATGGCTAAATTTTAATCCACTAAGCTTATTACAGCAACAGCGTTTGGGCTGCTGTAGTTAAACTTGTCACAGGAGTTGGTGTAACCTGTGAAACAGGGCTAATTATAGCTTTTTAAAAAAATATTTGTTTGTGTGAACTTGGCAAATAAGCTAAATTAGCTAGATAAGTTCATTTGCTTTTTTAAAATGGGCATGAGGGTATGCTGCTTGGTTTACCCCAGTAAAATAGCCGCGTGGGTTGAAAAACTAGTCTTTTGCCTCATACAGAGTTACATTACCCTTGGTTGTCCTAAAGCACACAGATTATCCAATTCCCACTTGTTTGATTGACACAGTGGAGTACTGAATTCAGAAGGAACATTGAAGAGAAGTTACTGGATAAAATCTGGGGAAAGGTGGATTAATGCTACAATGTCAGCATTGGCTAATGAGCATGCCCAGAAGCAGCGGGGAAAATTGGATGTGGTTTTCTTGTTTCATCAGTTCCACATTAGCATGTGGGATTGGAACCAAGAGTGAAGGAACGGCACCTATGGTTTGCATCCTGGTCTGTTTGCATTGTGCATTTCTCCTGTTTCTTCCCAGCGCATGATCGATTTCATTCTTCATCTGAATGAATGCAGCTCCTTTAAACTTGATATCAAGCTCAAAACCTCTAGATTTTAAGAAAAACTTAAAGGGTAGAAAATACTCCCTTGGGGATGAATTCTGAGAGAGATTAGTTAAAGCTACAGTGTCAGCATTGGCTAATGAGCATGCCCGGAAGCAATGAACTCTGGGAATGGCTGCAGCAACCCTAAGAACCACAGAATATTGATGGAATGGCTGGCATCCAGAGAGCTGCTCTGTGCACATCCAGAGGCTGTCTCCTGACCTTTGAACTCTTTTATACGCTATTGCAAATGGCTTTGGAAAATTTTCAAAGGTAGCTTTCCGCAGAGTTTGGGAAGCTACAGTTTGAGAAGGACATATTCAGTCTATCATCCAACATACCAAACTAGTTACACCATGGTTTGGTTTCCAGCCATAACCACCAAGTGAAAGTGCACTGGCTTTTTGGTTAGTAAACGGAATTTAAACCTTGGCATACTGAATTTGGTTTTTAAGTCTTTCAGCTGACTGATGCACGTCCTTGGAATAGATTCCCAAAAAAATTCATTGAAAGAGCAACAATTATATGTGAATAAAGTTGTCCTTGTTGAGTTCTGTAACAAACGGATGCCACTACTTTCTTTGGTTACAAAGAAAAATCCACCAAGCCACAACCATTTATTATTTATTTACTGTTAACATCTATATTGGGGTGTCCAAACCGTGGCTCAGGGGCTGCATGTGGCCCAGGATGGCTGTGAATGCGGCCCAACACAAAATCGTAAACTTACTTAAAACTTTATGGGATATTTTGCCATTTTTTTGTAACTTGATCACGCAGTTCTCCAATGTGTACTTTGTAGACGACACTGTCATGTTGCAGCGTCACGTAAAATAAACATACCTATGCTCTCAGTATTTGTTCGCATGCGTGGCTTCAGTTTTGCAGCCGTGTGTGCTTCCAGTGTGTTATTTTCCAAGCGCAGACAGTCAAACGGACACCATCAGACATTACATGTGCAACGGATTTCAAGATTCCTGGGGAAATAAGCACTATTTTGGTATATTTACGACTCTATTTTCAGTCGACATAAATATGTTACCTGGCAATTTTCAAATGGAGTGTATAGAGCGGCAATCTGACATTCAGCTTAAAGGAAAATTTGATCATGGGCTTTCATAGGTCTTATCATCCCAGAGACTTATCCCTTGCTTCATAATCGTGTCTTATTCATGTCTTCGCTTTTTGGAAGCACCAACATTTGTGAGCAACTGTTTTCAAGAATGGAGCACACTGCCCATCTAAGAGTAAAATGAGAACCAGAATTTCTGATGAGCACCTTGAGAACTCACTGAGAATTGCAGCTACTTCCATCGAACCAGATATTGCTCCACTCGTTTCTCAAGTGCATTGTCAAATATCCCACTAGTTTTATGTTGCCCTCTTTTCTTTTACTTTTATAATAAAAAATAAAAAAATCAATGAAGTTTTATTACTTAGATATGTTCATTTTCTCTATTAGTGATCACAAACTTGAGACTTGCTCGATGATTTTAAAAGACTCTCTGAATGGGGCGCCACATAATTAGGATTATGTGAGGACTTTTTTGCTTATCTGTGGTGGCAGGTATCATGAAAATTATGCATAGACTTGTTTTTTGCTTATCAGCTTTTGTTAGTGTTTGTGTATTTAATATGCGGCCCGAGACATTTTTTTTCTTCCAGTGCGGCCCAGAGAAGCCAAAAGGTTGAACACCCCGATCTATATGCTGCCTTATTGGCTGAAATTATCAGCAAGATGGTATATAGCAATTTATTAAAGCACACTAAAAAGAGAAAATAACTCTTTCTTAAAACAGAAGAGCAATAAAAGGAAGGCCTTAGTTTAAAACAAACCCTTAAATCAATAAGAGTAGAAACATTTTACAACAGTAAAATATGCAAATATTAAAACTACGTGAATTATAACGCTAGGTAACAAGATGCATCTTCAGACCTTTTCTGAGAGCCAAGTGTGGAAGCTGTTTTTAGTTCTTGAGGGAGCATGTTCTGCAGTTTGGGAAGCCCTCAAAAGCCCCTTTCCTGCACCTTTTAATAGCTGGGCAGGTTCAGAATGAGACAGGTGGTCCCCTTGTGTGCTTCGGTTGCCTTGGCAAAATGCTCCTGTTGCACAGGAAGTTCTCTTTCTCCACAGCTTCCCATAATCAGAGCTTCCCCTTGTGTTCCCTAAAGATGCAAGACCTGAAGCTGGGGAGAGGGTGTCCCAAAGTATCTACCGAATGGCTGTTGCACATGGTACAAAAGAGAGACACAACTTGTGCAGCGCATGGAACCTAATGAATGAAGGAGTGGATGCCCCGTGTACGCTGGGTGTGCCCGCCAGGACATGGACTCAGGGTTGCCACAAAATGGCTGGTGTCCAGGGAGCCAAGCCCAAGGGATCGGGGCTTGGCTCCCTTCTTCCACACTTGTAGTGCACACACGCCTCTGTGGTTTCATTGGCATTTCTCACATGAGGGCCGCAAGGGCAGGGCACCATAGCCTGTAGCCCACAAGTGGAGAACCTCGTGCCTGGGTGCCCCGCCTGGCCCTCCTGGAGGCGCAGCCCAGCCTATGAGGCTCCCTGGAGAGCTGTTAGTGCTCTGGGCACTAACAGCTGGTGGTTTTGAGCTTCCCAGCTTTTGCAGTGCTTTCCCTGCATTCTTAGAGCTTAGCTGACTGGCAGGAAGAACTTTGAGTTACAGTGTGCTGGCTTTTCTTGTATTTTGGATCCATCTCTTTTGCCTTCAAGTCTGCCTTCAGTACTGGAATGTGGCCCCCATGACCTTCTCCAAAATTGAATGGGCCCTCAAACTGAAGGGTTGTGCATGCACCTGAGCCATAACCTTCCAGCAATCATCAAGTTGAGGCCTGTGTCTGAAATTTCTGTAATAGTATTGCGGATTTCTCTTCCAGACAAGGTGTCATACCATCAAGTATCGCTATTATTGTTTATATACATTGTCGTAAACTACCCAGAGAGCTTCAGCTACGGGAGGGTATAGAAATGAAATAATAATAAAATAATAATAATTATTATTATCATCAACCTAAGATGACAATTTTCTTATTTCTCATTGTTCCTGTGGCATAGGATAAGTTTTCCTGAGTTGCAAAACAAGTAAAATGAACTTCAAAAGATACTTTTAGAGGAAATGGGTTATTGTAGTGCTTTTCATTTTAGTGCTGCAAGAAGCTCTGGACAACAATCCAAAAGATGGGCTGATACCAGAGTGTTGATACTGAAATGGCTTTTTAACTGGGTGTGTGTGATTAAAGAATTCTAAGCATGAAAGCCATTCACTCTGCAAAATGCAGGTTATGAAAATGCTGTATTTATGGAGCAGCCAGATTGGAAACAAACAAAAAGATTACGCCGTCAGCTCTATTCAGCTTTATTTCATTCCAAACCTCTGTCTTGCATATTGAACAGCTATTGCTGGGCCGGCTGTTGCATCCTGCTTTTCTGCCCACCTCCTTATAGTCCTCTGCTTTAAATGCCCTTAATCAGGATTTGAGTCTTTCTCTAGATTCATTCTTTGCTTTAACCTTATAGGTTATAGGCTGACCTATAAGGTCCTTATAGGCTGAACATTTATGTTGGTGATCTGGGGAGTCATCGTCTACAGATGATTAGTGAACGCGGTGGTGGTGGTGGTAGCTAAATAAATCCCTTTAATCACATGTTAACTGTGAAAACACAGACAGAGCTGTCAGTCTCCTTGACAGCCAAATGAAACTTGCACATGAAACCTCAGCAAGCAGTACCAGTTTCAGCACAAACCTTCAGGTGTCTGCTTCCCATTTTTGTATGTTACCCCTGACCATCTAGAATTGTGGTGCTGGCCACTCTTTGAACCCAACCTGTATTCTTTGGTCCAAGAGTACATCTTAAAATTGGTCTTCTGAAGCACTGAGACATGCTGTATCGTTCAATGCAGAAGAATTAGGTTAATGTTACTATAAAGATTTGGAATGGTTAAAAATACTCTTCCCCCATGCAATACACAATTTGAGACCTGTGGTTTAATATTTTGTGGTTTGCCTGTGTTCTGTCCTTAGGAGAATCGTGTTCTGGATTTTGTGAAGGCTGAATTCTTAGGATCCCACATCTAGGATCTAGTCTGGCTGTTTCATAAGGACGGATTTGTTAAGGCAAGTGAAGCCTCTTAACCTCTTTTCAGAGTCTGAAAATCTCTGTGGCAGATGATATGGCAGAAGCAGAATGCAATTTGTTCTTCAGAGGGTCCCCAGTATTGGTAGCCCCCGTTGTTGGAAGAGGGCAGCTCTTTCTAGTTACATGTTGTCAGGTGTGCACCTTGGGTATGTAGGTTAGCTCTCCAGAAGCTACACAGGGACAACATTATTCTTGAAATGTGCCAGATTGTAAGTATGATTCTTAATTAGCATGAAGCAGATGGATGGGATCTATAATCCTGTACTGGAATCACAGTTTGGTACCAGTCCATAGAGGGGAATCAACCCTGTTATTGAACCATGTTACTGAAAATGCAGTTCCAAGTGTGTCACTATGTTTTTTGGTTTCAAACGGCCAACTGAAAGGGGTATTTCTCCCATGGATGTTACTTATTTAACTCTATAACCTGCCCTGTTTCAAACACCGAAGAATCTGCAAGAGGTCAGTTCCTGTTTCTGAAGAGCTCCTTGTCCACAAAGGAGCTGCAAGAAATAACTGAATTCTGAACTGTTACAAAATTAAGATTTATCATTTTAAAAGGGAAGGAAAAACCCAAGACCCAGGATGGCCTGAGCTCAGGGGTTGCTGAAACAATAGACTTGGGGAGGGAGCCCACAACCTTGCTCGTCTGCTCACCTCCTTGACCTTGAGGGAGGCTCTTCTGCGTCATGATAGATTATCAGGCAGTGCAGGGCTTGTGTGTCTCCTTCTCCCCCTTCTGCCTGTGGTGTCCCAGGGGACACTTCAGAAGCACCAGGATGTCCCCTGGGCTGCGGCAAGCCACTTGCGACAGCTACTGCTTGGCTTAAAAACAAAACCAAAACAGTTTAAAGTTTGTGAATGCAACCATTCAAGGTCCCCGTTCCTTTCCCAATCTTGTTTTGGGGGATCTGCCCCGTTGCTCCTTTGTAGCCCTCTGCTAGCTCTGTTTTCCAGATTATTTTATGGGGGGTGGAAAGCCCTGTTTGCAACAGAATCCTCAGGGATCTTTTTTTGCTGGGGGGGGGGGGTTGCTCAATTGGCTCAGGGCTGCTGTCACTTGCCAAGCAACCAATAACGAAGAGGCACAAGAGCCCTTTTCCAAATGCCCAAGGATCAGCAAAAGAAGAGTGCTTTAGGGGACAGCCCCTCAGTTCCCCCATTCTGTGACGAATCCCTGGGGTTTCAGGAGGTGCTCGGAAGCTCCAGATCCCCTCTCAGTCTTGCAGTTCATCCCAACTCACAGCGCCTCATGTAGTGGGGGGAAACCCCACAGGGGGGTGAGTGGGCATAAAGGAAAGGAACAAGCCTGCCTCCCCACACAGGCAGCACTTGGGGATGGCCGGGGCAGTGGTACTTCCCAAAATAAATTTGAGGGCCAGCCTTCAAAAAGGGGAGGTGGCCCCTCTTCTCCTGAACGCTTGCAAGGATCTGACCAGCCACAGGTGGACATAGGTCAGTTGAATGGGGGATGCTTTCATTTAAGGTAATAATGGGAGATTATGGGCAGCTGACCCAAGGAATCACTCCATCTTGGCGGGTGGAGGGCACCTCCCAGATGCCCCAAAAGCTGGCTTGCTTTTCGTTGTGGGTGTGGGGGGAGCCTTTTCCAGCTGTTGTTAAGTGCTGCTTTGGGACTTAGGGGTGAAGCAAACCTTCCTGCCTCTCTTGCTCAGGGTTCTGTTGTGTTGTGTTTGTTTAACCAGTGTTTTTTTTTTGTCTGGGTTCAGACAATACAGTAAGCCACGGTAGGACTATTAAACCCTGCAATAATCCATAGCTAGTTGGGTTAGTCTATAAACTAACCCAACTAGGGCATCCCACAGGAGGAGTGCTGGGTTTGGACAATATGCTAAACTGCTGTGGCTTATAAACCACCCTGGCTTAACATTTGGTATAGATGCAGTCATTGAATTTACAGGCAGCAATGTGAGCTGGATTTTTTTTTACAAACGGAATTTTCCATTTTTTAATTTTTCTATACCAAATTGTCTGTTTTGCAAGTTCATGCATAACCATGAATGGATGTCAGGTACATATACAATGTGAAGCAAGTTTTCAGAGTTGTGATCAATATTTTTCAGGTGATTATCCCCAGGAAATATGTGTGAGAATACTTACAAGTTATTGAAATGCATCTGTGTCTCAGAGTGAAATGGAATTATTAACTTGTGATAGTGATGGTGCCCAAACTTCAGTGGAAAAGAGTTGAATTCTTGAGACAGATCTGTGGCTGCCCTCATATCATGCACAGTTGTTTGGATTCCTAAAATTTATTACTATATCAATAGCTTTCAGTCCCTTCCCCCCTTAAAATTAAACAACTTGAAGGGAGTACATGCTGTTGCCTTTACATCTTTATAAGTAGTTTAATAAAAACATTCTATGTAACATCTTAAATTAGAAGAAGTGCATTTTAATTCCTTTCTTCAAATATTGCAGGTCAGATACTTGGGCTGAAGCATTACACTGGAGCACTGTGTTCTTTAGTAAATAAAAGTAAAATAGGCATTCTAAATTTCACCAGTTACTAGAGTATTGGAGTGGAGGGGCTAGGGAACAAGTGAGAAAGTTCAGGTCAATAGTAACACAGGGCTGTCCTCTCCATCACCTGGGGTGCGACATGGAGGCTGAGTGTCCATCCTGGGTGTGCGTTCCCTTGGCAAGCTGCCTCACACGGGTGCTGCACAGTGCCCCTGGATTTCTGCCTGAGGGCTGTTTAAACTGTGGTTCTTACATAAGAGGACGTTTTCTAACAGTTTGTCTGACGGGAAGAAACGGTTGAGCTCTTGCACCGAATAAAACCCACTTTAAGTTACTCTGTCGTTGTCTGGAAGAGTTTCCTTTGAAAGCTTAAGTGGAGGTAGATAGTTTTGTTGTGCAGCTGCCTGCGGTGGGCATCACACTCCCTCATTGCTAGGCCACACCTCGCCCTGCCAGTTCGTCCCCCCAGCGTCTTTGGTGGTTCTTCTGTTCCCAGTTGTCCCGCGCCGTCTGCCTGGAGCTCACTTTCCCGCATCAAGCTGTCCCCCGTGTAAGTCTTCCCCTGTCCCAGGTGCCCTGTGCTTGGCCTGCCTACCTGCAGACCCGGTTGCCTTCAGCAGAAGCCTTCCCTTTGCTTCTGCGGCCCTGCCCTTTCCCCGCTGCAGTCTTCCTGGGGCCCGAATCAGCTGCCCGGGGCCTCTCTTTGCCGCCAGCGATGTGTGCTGCCGTTGCACTAATGATGCTTCTGGCTTCCTCCGCCCCTCTTCTCCTTCTTACTCCATTTTGTGATGTCAGCGAGCTCACTGAGCGATCATAATTGCCATTAAGTGGTCATCATACCATGCGGGAGAAAGCGAAAGGCGGCCCATAAGAAATGAGAGCCACTTCGCTGCACAAACCTCACAGCAGGGGACAACCCCTGAAACCAAATGGCATTTTGCTTCCACATAGGTTTGTAAGTTCGGCGGTTTATTCCGTGCCAAACGAACGTGCATCTGTCGCAGATACATTTTACCATGGGAACTGCAAAGGCTTTGCGGGACAGGCGTGTGCCCTGCATGCAGCGGATTCGGAGCACACTCCTTTCGGAGGCATTGCGCTGGGCTGCACGGATCGTTAGTTCGTGTTGCAGGAACTACCCAACGTCTTCACACAGCGCATAGCTCAGTCCTGGAATTCCCTTCCTAAGTATGTGGCTTGGGCCGCTCGCTTAAATACCTTTGCCAGAGGAGTTGACAGATGCATGGAGGAGGACAGTGTCAGTGGCTACTCGTCCTGATAGTTATGTGCCATCATCAGCCTTTACCTCTTTCTGGGGAAATGCGAAGGGAGACGGAGATCGCCGTCACGTTCTGCCTGTGGATTTCCTGCAAGCCACTGGTGAGATCTTGCTTGGGAGTACCTTCTGAAGCCAGGGTGACAGCTGCACACTGCGTTTTCCCCATGAATGTCTTTGGAGGACTTCCTCTGAACATGGGGGAGGTACAGCTTCAGATATTTTTCAGGGACTTGTATTCCTGTGTGCTTTTGTCTATTCCTGTACGATTGCCAATACATTCCTTTTGCTTTTTCTCCCCCATCACTGCCCATCAATCTTATATCCTACTAGCTGGAGGAAGTAAACCAGGCTGTTAGGACAGGCGGTTGCTTCATGCTTAGGTGGCCATGCAAAAAAGCAAGCAGTCTCAAAAGATTTTTCCAGACCAAAACCTTTATTAGCCATGAACTCAGAAGGTTTAGCCTTCTTCTGTGGTCTCTGGTTTGGTTTGGGTGCCAGACCTGCAGCACAATAACCGTTTCGGAGTGTCTGGACTGATTAGTGCAAGTGGATAAGCCTAGCACACAGTGCGCTGGAGACACGTCATATCAGTGGTTGGGGTGTTGTGCCAACTCTGGATAATTCTTAATGAAAGTCAAGTTAACTTGAAGATTGGACCCCAGAACAGGGCAACTTTGAAATTGGACCCTATCCGAGTTATTAAGCATTTAAAAGCACAGGCAGGTAGAGTTGGAAAGGACCAGGAAGGCCATTGGGTCCAACCTTCTGCTCAAGGCGGGCCTCCGAGTTAACGCGTTCCTACCAGGTGGATCATCGCAATCCTAATCTAAAGTTTCCACATCGTGTGATGTAGAAATGGGGCATGGTAGTGTGAGCTGATTTAATATCGTGGATGGACATTTCAGGCACATTTGAAATCCTTTTGTCTCAGCACTTTACAATACTAATGCATGTCAGTGAGGGTCTGCCATTAGACACATCGTTAGTTGGGTTTGTAGTCAGCTTGTAGACTGGTGTGAAGGGTGCAGATACTACATGCTATCTAGATAACTCAGATGGAGTCAGGGGCAAAGTCCGTGCTGGCACTAGTGATGGGGGATAATGTGCTCAAGAGGTCCTGGAGGCCTAACTCAGGATGCTAGATAAAATCCAGGGGCACCGACATAACTTTGTCTGAAAGTTCCCCCTGTTCCCCCCACAGGGCCAGCTAAATAGGTACATTTGAGGGGTTTTAAGATATTAGAGCGTGTCCTAGGGAGGAGGGGTTCCAATTTGTTAGAAGCATTTTGGGAGGAGGGATGGGCTGCACTTGAACCAAAATGGAACCCAGCTGCTGGCACAAAACCTACACAAGGTGGCCGGACAGCTTTTAAAATGAATCCTGGGGGAAGGCTGACAGGAGCTGGGAAGCATCCTTCTGAGGGGGCAGATGACAATGTGTCTGATCGCCCAGATGTGCAAAGGGAAGAAATAAGACATGGTGAAGCGTGATGGCAGTTAAACAGGACTAAGAGCCAAAGCAAAAGCTGCTCCCCAGAAGTCTGGAGAGGAACACCATGTATAGGGGCTTCTGTGAAAGCTCTTTGATGCCTCCAAACCACAGCGGAAGAGTTGGAGCATGTGGTTTTAGACAAGAACATAGATATTGTGGGCATTAGAATAATTTGGTAGAGTGGAAAGAGCAATGGGTACAGTCATCTCTGCATGCAAACTCTATAGGAAGGACTGGAAGGGGCATGCTGGAAGAGCTGTTGCTCTGTATGTTAAAGAGCCCAGCAGACCTGAAAACATACAAACTGCAGGCTCTTCCACTGAAGCACTCTGTGTGACAATACCAGGCTCCAAGAATAATTTATTCTCAGGAGCATACTGCAATTCTCCAAAACAGAATGCTCAGGGCAATCTTGAGATGGAAAATGAAATCAAGGAGGCCTCAAACAAAGGCGTTGCTGTGTAAGGGACTGCTTCAGCTACCCCCAGATTGATTGGATAAATGCACTTCTGATGGAGGTTAACATTTGTGGTGTCCTATATGACAGTGCCGTAAAACCATTTGTCATGGAACTAACCCAAGGGGGAAACAATCCTGGATTTTAATCCTTGGGGTTGACCAGGACCCAAAATGAAACGTAAATGTTGCTGAACCAATTGAAAACAATGGCCACAGCACTATTAGGTTAATATATAATAAAGTGAAAGATGGCTAAAGAGATCTAATACACTCACTTCAACATCTCTTCAACATCTTTATTGGTGATTTAGAGGAGGTAGTACAAGGAACGATAATCAGATTTGCAGATGATACAAAACTGGGTGGAATAGTGAACACCCTAGAAGACAAAATGGAGACCCAGGTCAATCTTGATAAAATTGAATGCTGGACTGAAAGCAACAGTATGAGATTCAGTGGGGACAAATGCCAAGACCTGCATCTAGGAAAAAGAAGCCAAATGCATTGACACAGAATGGGGAATACGTGGCTCAGCAGAACTGAAAATGAAAAAGACCTTGGAATTATTGTGGACAACATAACATGCTGAATATGAACCAACAATGCAATGTAGCCATAACACGGACACGTGCTATTTTGGGATGCATTAATAGAAGTATTGTTTCCAAATCACAAGATGTAATAGTTTCCTTATATGCTTCCCTAGTCAGACCTCATCTAGAATACTGTGTCCAGTTCTGGGCACCAAGATTTAAGAAAGATGAAGGTAAATTAGAACAGGTCCAGCAGAGGGCAACAAAAATGATCCAGGGTTTGGAAACACTGCCCTGTGAGGAGAGACTGAGAGAACTGGGCATGTTCAGTCTTGAGAAGACTGAGGGGGGACATGGTATCCCTCTATAAGGACCTCAAAGGCTGTCACAAAGAGGAAGGTCAAGATCTCTTCCCACTGATACCAGAGCGCAAGACACAGAATAATCAATTCAAGTAGCGACAGCTCAGATTCGGGCTAGGTATCAGGAAAAGTTTCCTTACTGTCAGAGCAATACAGTAGTGGAACCAGTTGCCTAGAGAGGTCATGGGCTCTCCCACACTGGAGACATTAAAAAAAGAAACTGGGCGGTCATCTGAGTGAGATGGTGTAAATTGGTGAGCTGCGACAGCAGGGGGTTGGACCAGATGACCTTCCTGGTCCCCTTCCAGTTTGACTGTTCTATGAAAACTATACAAGAAAGAGCTTAATGTCCCTGATAACCACGATGGGGTGGTCACTGACCTTGAGCCAGACATCCTGGAATGTGAAGTCAAATGGGCCTTAGGAAGTCTGAGCAACAACAAAGCTAGTGGAGGCGACAGTATTCCAGCCGAGCTATTCAAAATCCTAAAAGACAATGCAGTAAAAGTGCTACACTCAATATGCCAGCAAATTTGGAAAATTCATCAGTGGCCACAGGATGGGAAAAGGTCAGTTTACATTCCGATCCCAAAGAAGGGCAATGCCAAAGAATGTTCAAACTACTGCACCATTGCACTCATTTCACATGCTAGCAAAGTGATGCTCAAAATCCTACAAGCTAGACTGCAGCAGTATGTGGACCGAGAAGTACCAGAAGTACAGGCAGGATTTCGAAGAGGGAGAGGAACTAGAGATCA
>NW_025336481.1:3526117-3660772 GCF_004798865.1 Varanus komodoensis
ATACCAAAGAAGGGCAATGCCAAAGAATGTTCAAACTACTGCACCATTGCACTCATTTCACATGCTAGCAAAGTGATGCTCAAAATCCTACAAGCTAGACTGCAGCAGTATGTGGACCGAGAAGTACCAGAAGTACAGGCAGGATTTCGAAGAGGGAGAGGAACTAGAGATCAAATTGCCAACATACGCTGGATCATGGAGAAAGCTAGGGAGTTCCAGAAAAACATCTGCTTCATTGACTGCTAAAGCCTTTGCTTGTGTGGATCACAACAAATTGTGGCAAGTTCTTAAAAAGATGGGAGTGCCAGACCATCTTATTTGTCTCTTGAGAAACCTATATGCGGGTCAAGAAGCAACAGTGAGAACTGGACACGGAACCACTGATTGGTTCAAAATTGAGAAAGGAGTTCGGCAAGACTGTATGCTGTCGCCCTGCCTATTTAACTTACATGCAGAGCACATCATGAGAAAGGCGGGGTTAAATGAATCACCAGTTGGAATTAAGATTGCTGGGAGAAATATCAACAACCTCAGATATGCAGATGATACCACTCATGGCAGAAAGTGAAGAGGAACTAAAGAGCCTCTTGATGCGGGTGAAGGAGGAGAGTGCAAAAGTTGGCTTGAAACTCAACATTTAAGAAAACTAAGATCATGGCATCCGGTCCTCTCACTTCCTGGCAAATAGATGGGGAAGAAATGGAGGTAGTGACAGATTTAATTTTCCTGCAGACGGGGACTGCAGCCAAGAAATTAAAAGATGCTTGTTCCTGGGGAGGAAAGCTATGGCAATTCTAGACAGCATACTAAAAAGCAGAGACATCACCTTGCCAACAAAAGTGTGTATAGTCAAGGCTATGGTTTTCCCAGTTACAATGTATGGCTCTGTAAGCTGGACCATAAGGAAGGCTGAGCACCAAAGAATTGAGGCCTTTGAATTGTGGTGCTGGCGGGGACTCCTGTGAGTCCCTTGGACCGCAAGGCAATCAAACCGGTCAGTCCTAGAGTAGATCAACCCTGACTGCTCTTTAGAAGGCCAGATCCTGAAAATGAAACTCAAATACTTTGGCCACCTCATGAGAAGGAAGGACTCCCTGGAGAAGAGCCTAATGCTGGGAACAATTGATGGCAAAAGAAGGAGGGGGCGGCAGAGGATGAGGTGGCTGGATGGAGTCACTGAAGCAGTCAGCGTGAGCTTGGGTGGACTCCGGGAGAAGGTGGAGGACAGGAAGGCCTGGAGGAATGTTGTCCATGGGGTCACGATGGGTCGGACTAACAACAACAACAACATGATTTTATGACTTCAAAAGAGGAAACTTCTCTAAAGTGAAGGAAATGGTAAAAAGAACTTTGAAAGGGAGAGCCAAGAGGCCTAAATTACTTCAAAATGCATTGAGATTGCTCAACAGTAGAAGCTCAGAGTGCAGGTTTGCCTTGGGTTAGGAAAGGTAGCACCAAGTACAAGAGGTATGGCTGATGAGAAGTGTCAAGCAATTGGAAAGAAAAAGTAATCCTTCAGAAACTGGAAGTAATGCCCAAGTGAGGAGTACAAAAGTGACCCAAAGCTTGCACAAAGGAGATGCAAGCAGACAATAAGATGCAAAAAGGTATTTGAATGAGCATATCACTGGCATATCATCAGGGAACTCGTCCCTGGACTAAGGAGGTGATGAATGCCTCCGAGAGAGAGAGAAGTTGGGGGGGGGGGTGGAGAGAGAGAGAAAGAGGTGTTTCCCCCTTTAAAGATGGTGGTGGTTATACTACTCCTTAAAAACCCTAATTATCATCCTATAGCCAATATTCCCTTCCTGGGCAAGGTACTAGAGTGGACTGTGGCTGGGCAACTCCAAGCACTCTTGAAGGAAACAGATTATCTAGACCCATTTCAAGGGCTTTAGGCCTGGGTTCAGAACAGAAACTATCTTGGTCACCCTGTGGAATTGAGATGACCAGTGCTGGGAGAGAGACAGAGAGCGTCACCCTATTGATTCTCCTGGATCTCTCAGCGGCTTTCGATACCATTGCCCATGGTTTCCTTCTGGAGAGGCTGGCTGGATTGGGAGTTGGAGGGACCACTTTGTGGTGTTTCTACTCCTCCCTGGCTGACCATCTCCAGCTGGTGGAGCTGGGGGATTGCTGCTGTGTGCCGTGGCATTTGTGCCATGGCGTCCATGCTCTTTAACATCTACATAAAACTGCTGGTGGGGTCCAGGTGAGGCAGTGACTGTCCTGAATCAGTGCCTTGGTTCAGTAATGGACTGGATGAGAGCCAATAAGCTGAAGCTCAGTGCAGACAAGACGGAGACTCTGTTGATGGGCAGTCCATTTGTCCTGGCCAGGGTTGTGCTTCCCCTAAAGGATAAGGGTCGCAGCTTAGGGATACTCCTGGACTTGTTTCTCATTTGCCCACGGTGGCCACCTTCTATCAGCTTAGCCTGATTTTCCAGCTGCGTACCTATTTGGACGAGCAGAGCCAAACAAACATACGTCACAGCCAACAATAAAGAATTCTGTAAATATATGAGAATCCAGAAACCAGCTAGAGATTCAGTTTGAGGAATGGATGAAAATGGAATTAAAGGAGTATTAAAGGAGGATAAGGAGATGGCAAAGAAATTGAATAAATTCTTTTCATCATTCTTAACTATGGAAAATACGAGGCAGGTCCTTGCATCTGAACTGATGCTTTTAGGAAGGGCATCTGATGAACTAAGGCAAATAAGGATGACAGAAGAGGAACATTTTTCTCTTTTTCAGAACAGTGGAACCTTGTGAAGTTCTCTCAGGAAGCTGACTGGTGGGAGATTCCTGGCAGATCAAAAGAAGGGGTTCTTCACGCAGACAGACGTAACCTGTGGAGTTCATCTCCACATGATGTAGCGATGGCCACCAGTGTGGATGGCTTTAGCAGGAGATTCTTGGAGAAGGCTTTCAGTGGGTACAAGTCCTGGTGGCTCTCTGCCTCCTCCAGTATCAGAAGCCCTATGCCTATAAATACCAGTTGTTGAAGAGCTTGAGCAGGCCCTCCTGTCCTGCTTGTGGGTTTCCTATGGGCAGCGGGTTGGCCACTGTCCGAGATGGACTAGATCAGTGGATCTGCCTGGGCCGGTATGATGGCTTCAGAGACAGAATTTCATTACTAAGCCTGAGTAGGCATCTTGGGATCAGTGGTTGTTATCCCACTTCAGTTGCTTTATTGTGAGAGGGTGAATTTTAAGCATCTCGATAACTTTAAGACAGCTTGCAGTTCGCAGTTCAATGAACTGCAGAAACAGAGGTGTTGTAAGTGCCAAGCAAACTCTCTCTCGCTCTCTTGCAGTCTCTTCGCAAAGCAGCTCATGTATGCTGGTGTTGGTGTTCTACCAAAGAGATGCTAATCAGTTATTCTCAGCATTGAATTTGAGAGTGTTGGATTGTTGCCCTGGATAATTTGGGGAGAAATAATATATGGAAGCTGCAGTAGTCAGGTTTGGGTTTTTCCTTCTCCTTCCGCAGTCAGACCAGTTAGTGTTTTTTTCCTTCTCCTTCCGCAATCAGACCAGTTAGTGTAATTCCACCATGAAGCTATAAAATGAGAGAGCAGACATGCATTAATTTGTGGATAAAGCAGGGAATCTGAATTACCGTAGTGACTCCAAGAGCAGCAATGTTTGTTAATTTAAATTAAATCTGACATAATATGCATAAACATTGGATAAACTGCTGAAAAACAAGGCGTGTAATGAAAAAAAATGGGCAGGAGGAGTTCAGCGCATGGACTTTTTTCCCTTTTCAGTAGTTCTGACTAACCAGATGTACTTTGTGCTTGGTGTGGGAATGGTTAAGAGTGGATGCTGTTTAATCCAGGAGATTACCTTTCTTCATAGCTGGTAGAGAGAAACCTCTCCAAGGGAATCCTCCCGGACTCGTATGCATAACAGATGGCTGGTGAGTGTGTAGCAAGCCATTCTCCTTAAAGGTACAGGACATGCAGGAGCCCCATGAAATGGAACTACCTGAAAAGGCTGCGGGAGAGGTGATGCTGTGATTGTTCACTAGATACCCACCAGATAACCCACTGCTTGTGAAAAGCAAACTTCTGTGGCAGCGTAGGGCCACGAGGCTGGTGGCCAGTTTGCAGGGGATGGGGTATGAGGCGAGACTGAGGGAACTGGGTCTCTTCAGCCTGGAGAAGAGGAGACTCAGAGGGGATCTGTTGGCGACACACAGGTATATGAGGGGGTGTCACACGGAGGTGGGTAGAGCCCTGTTCTCCCCTGCAGAGGAAGGCAGGACGTGCTCCAACAGAGCCAAGGTCAGGGAACCAAGGTTCCATTTCGATGCCAGGAAGCACTTCCTGACAGCCAGGACCCCAAGGGTGTGGAATGGGCTTCCACGAGAGGTGGTAGAGGCCCCATTGGTGAGGGTGTTCAAAGATAGGCTGGACATGCACATGATGGGCATGTCGTGAGCGGAGCCGGCTGGAGCCAGGGGTCAGACTAGATGGCCTGGGAGGCCCCTTCTGACTCGCTCTGTTTCTATGTTTCTTTTTGGCTTTCCATTCCTATTTTGTGTGTATGGCAGTACTGTCCTCTGCTATTTAATGTAGAACTGCTTCCATCCATCTAACCTTATTTTGAGTTCAGGGCTGGCAGGTTTGCAAGCGGAACGAGGCCAGGGCTGCATATTTGGGAGCAGGACTGGGGGTTCTAGAAGCTTATTTGGCACTGGGGAGACAGGACCTGTTATGGGAAAGCTGTGAGTGCAAGATGACCAAACTTTCCCCCTCTTTCCTGCCTGCACTTTCTCAGCTGGAACTGACCCTCACACCCCTGCTTTGCAGTGGCTTGGTAGGCGCTCAGGTTCCCAGGTGTGGATTGACACCAGGCATGGCCTTCTAACTTGATCCATACATGCCTGATGTGCCCAATGCACTACGATGCAGAGTTCTTGGTGAAGAACTCTCCTTTCTGCCCTGGAATTGCACTTGCTGTGTTTCAGCAGTGGTTCAAATCTGGTTCATTTAGGCAGCATTTGTTATTGAGTACCAACCAATTAATAATTCTTTATGTCTTTGTGCAGTCTTAAATATAATGTATTCTCCCAGGTTCTGAAAGAAAATACAAGCTTTTTGATGTCGTTCTTCATAGTAGGCGTACATCACAGAACATGCCAAATAAGAGCCCGTGCCCATGATAAATGCTAATGCTGGGGAATCCATTGCACGGGGCATGCATGTGTATTTCATGCATTTCAGCAAGCTCACTGTGTCCTTAGATTCGTTCTCGAGGTATATTAGGGATGCTCTAGGCCCATGCAGTTCTGCAAGATTCTCTTTGATCTGTTTCGAAGTCATTAACAAGGAAGCCTTGTTCCTAGGTTATGAAATTTCTTTCCCCCTCTGCTGGGAAAGGAAGGGAGCCTGGCAGGTTTTGCTTTCATGTTGTCTGTGCTGTTTACAAGTTCTGCTACATTTGGCTTGTTTATGCCAATATTCACTTCTATATTCAATTCATATTTGGAAGTAAAGAAGGAATTTTGCTGCAGATTGAATTAGTTGGTGGCAGTTCCTTCTGGGAGGCACTAGAGTGTACGTGGTGGAAATCATTTGGGCACAGGGGTAGTGACAGCCACTTTATTCACCCTTTGTCTGCTCACATACTTGGTGACAGAAATTCAGAGTTTGGCTGTTTTACATTTAGAATCACAAAAGCAACTGTATTGAGATCTGTGAACTTCCTTCTTCAGGTTGCACTATTCAGGTGAAAAGGTAGGTCACCTGGGAGATAAAATCCTCTGTGAATAATGCCAGCATTAGTCTATGCTATTAGGAGAGGGACTCTGTGTATGCAGTTCATCCTCTGTCTAAAGCAAAAGGTGTTCAGACAGACTGTAGACATTTATAAGTTGAGTCGAATTGAGAGCATGTTTGTACCATGTTGACTAAATGCAGAGCCATATGCAACAATGCAAGTAATATTTACGTTAAACTGCCAAAGGAGATTTCAGCATCCTTAGGTAGACCATTGTACTGTCCTTATAGAGGTTTCTTTTTCATAATGTTCAGCACAGGCCTGCTTTCATGTGTTTTAAACCCACTATTTTGCTGTTGTCATCAGTAAGTGGACTGCATAACAGTTTCACCTCCCCCCCCCCAATATATCTGAACATGGCTAACGTATGTTTCTTTCTCTTTTAACCTTGTTAGGAAGCATTCTTTTGCATTTCCTCCTGGGGCCTTCTATAACTTTTCGCACTCAGATTGCTCTGGGTGTGTAGTTTAGGTCGGCAGGCACCTTGTTCCCTGGGCCAGAGTTGGAATTTTGCCTTCTGGAACAGGGCCATGTGGACTGACTGCATTCCGCACCTCTGGAACCCCTGTGTGTTTCCAAGTAAAGGGAAATGGTGTATTTGGAATGCATTCTAATTCGAAGCACCTGCTGCCACATGTCAAAACTCTTGTCACGCTCTTGTCCATGGTGGAGTTTGGGTTCATTCTGTTCTGCCCAGCTTCCTATTTCTTCTCCCTGCTCCCTCACTGCTCTCATGTTTTCTCTCCTTGGTCGTTTTGTCTGTAGCACAGGCTCTGAGCTTCCTGCAATGCTCCACGTGTGCCTTCCGCTTTCTTGCGCTTGTCCGACACATGCGTTGCTCAGTATTTCCATAGCAGCCCCCTTGCCTGCTGGCCTTCTGTGTCTCATACTTGGCATCGTGGAGGAAAGAAGACCTTGCCTTTCCTCTCCCTTTTCCTTGTTGCTCTTTAAAGTCCACTCCCTTCACGGTGCTCACTCGTACTTCGCATCTCTCTGACTCCTGCTTTTTACTCCTCCCTGCCTCTCAGCCACCTGCTCCATCCTTGGGGACTGTAATATGTTGATGCTCTCATTTCTCTGCTGTGTTCTGTTCTGCTCACCTTCCCCTGAAAAGGACATTATTGAGGTGGGAAAAGTACAGAGAAAATGATCAGGGGGCTGGAGCAGTTCCCCTATAAGCCATGGCTCAACAGTGGGGACTGTTTAAGTTACAAAAATGGTTAGTATGTGGAGATATGATAATGGTGTTTTAAATAATGCATGGTGTGGAGAAAAGGGAGAGGGAGACATTTCTCTCTCTCCCCCTGAACACTTGAACCCGGGGTCATCCTATGAAGCTGATGGTTTAGGACAGACCGAAAGGAGGATGTCTTCACACAGCACACGTGGAAGCTGCTGCCACAGCAAGTGGTGATGGCCACCAATCCGGATGGCTTTCAAAGGGGATTGCAGGAGGAGGCGATCAGAGGCTACTGGTCTCACTGGCCATGTGCTCCCTCCTTGACCAGAGGCGGCCAGCCTGCCTACAGTAGCTGCTGAGCAGCTGGGCAGGAGCAGGTCTTGCCCCCATCCTGCCAGAGGGATCCTGTGGGCAGCTGGTTTGCCGCCATATGTACAAAGAGCTGGACTAGATGGATCTTTGGTCAGGTCCAGCATCGCTTTTCTTACGTTCTTAGGTTCTCTTGGTCACTTCTCTCGATCGCTGCATTGTGCTAACCACTCCTCCCTCTGACCAGCTTCCCTTCCTTCTGTGTGCCACTGCACAGTCATCTTGGGTCACTGTGAGCTCTCTTCTGCCCTTACTATACCAGTGACTGTGATTCCATGCTTCTTTCAATTTATTTTATTTTATTGTATTTTGTTTTATATTTTACCGTGATCCCAACCAGCTGAAGCTTTTAGGCAGTTTACAGTATCTCATAAACAGGGCCAGCCTACTATAAAAACATGAAAAATTGGCATAATAGAAAAATCTTTAACTCAGATAATGTTCTTTCCTCTCCTTGCCTTCAGCCTGTTCTTTTAGACAAGAAACCTCTCTGCCTTCACTTCTACTTAGGGCTTAAACTTCCTCTTCTGTCTTACCACTTTGTGGCTTAGAGCAGTTTCTCCCTTCTGGCGGGCTGCCTCTCCAAGTCCCTCTTCAGTGCCTTGCAGAAGTACCCACCCACTTTGAGGGTGACTGCACATTTTGGTTCCTTGCAGCCTGGAATGGAAATGATTTGGCAATGTTACCACTGAATGTACACAAGATACTTGACACCTTGATGGTGAAAGATGGTTTTACTGTGGAATCAAAGTTAAGTAGGCAAAAATGATTGGCAGTTGTTGGTTGCAGTCTCCTCCTTGTTCTCACTCTTTTTTTTAATGTTGCCAACCCCTTTCCTGGGTTGGGCCTTCTAGCCCACTAAATAATGTAACTCCTAGCCTTTTCTTTTATGGGCAACCCAATGCAAGCCATTTCAGCAATTTAATTCTTCGGTAATAGACTTCTGAAGTCATTTCCTGGATAAGTTCTCTGCTGCCATAACATTTGGAGAATTGTTTTTTAGAATTCATAGTGCTATCTTCAGAATGCCAAATTTGTCCCAGCTGCTGTGCTTTTGTATATACATAAGTAGCCACCCTATTTATGCAATAGGGCCCTTGAAGACGGTCTGGATACTTCAGTAGGTCCAGAATAAGAGCTGCCAGGATATTACAGGACTAGCAGGTATTTGCATATAATGTTGGTCCTTTATCACTTACACTGGCTGCCAGTGGCAGTCCAGGCCCAATTTAAGGTGCTGGTGATTACCTATAAAGCCCTAAATGGCTTGGGTCCTGGATACCTGAAGGAATGTCTCCTTCCCTGTATGCCTTCCTGCCCCTTGAGATCTAAGGTGGAGGTCCTGCTCCGGGAGCCCTCCCTGAAGGAGATTAGGAAGGTGGTTGCCCAGAGGAGGGCCTTCTTTGTGGTGGCACCTCAGTTATGGAATATGCTCCCCAGAGAGGTTCACCTGGCACCAATGCTTTTTTCTTTTTGGCGCCAGGCAAAAACCTTTTTATTTTCCTGTTATTTTAATGTTCAGTTGTTTTTAATGTGTTTTCTATTATTACTGCATGCTGTGCCATTTTAATTTCTATTTTACTTGTCGCATGTTGTAAACCGTCCTGAGATGCTAGTAGAGGGACAGTCTATAAAAACTTTAAATAAAATAAATGAACCGGGAGAGCATTAAATACTAACAATGTGGCATAGTGGATAGGAGTGGAGGACTGGGACTCAGCAGATCTGAATTCTAGTCCCCTCTCAGCCATGGACCTCACTGGGTGACACAAGGCAGCTGGAGATTCTCAGCCTAACCTACCTCACAGGGCTGTTGTCGTAGGGATAAGATTGAGAGATGGAAGAGAATTGTGCGAGCTGTGTTGAGTTTATCGGAAGGGGAAAAGGCAGGATATAAATATATTAAATAAAACGGATGGTGACTGCTGCCCAGTTTGTAGTTGAGGGAAATGAAGAAATACATTTCTGGGCTTCAGTTAATTTCAGGCAAATATGCAGGAAATTTCACGTGGGTGAAGTCCTGCAGGCCTGCTGAAGGCTCGACTGCTTTATTTGAGCAACAGCATCACACCACAAAGCTCTCAGGAACGATTAGTGGTGTACGTGGAAGTTTGTTTTTGGCGAAGCCTTCTCTGTGTTTTACAAGCTCTTCACATCTGAGCTGAGAGCAGGATTGTCAAGGCAGAAGCCTGCTGCTTTTTGTCTCATGCTGCCTCAAGTCGTATTTCCTTTTCCTGTTATGCTTTAGTTCTGGGATGGATGTCACATGCCTCCTTGGTGTGAGCATCAGAGTATTTGTGTTTGCTGTGGAATGCAGATGTTTCTCATTGAAGTGCTGAATCAGATAATGGAAGCATGTTTTGTATTGTTTTCTAAACATATTTTCTTGAGAGTAGTGGGCCAGTGCAACCGAAGGGAAAGAGTTAAGCTGCCTGAGAAAAGAGTGCTTTAAAAATACCTTTTGCAAAGGCCTATTTAATCTAGTGTGGGCTACTTGAAGTGACCTAATCCAAAAATAGCTGGCAGGCCGTCTTGTCTTGGAGTGTTTGCTGCTGAAGAATGGCAGGTGATAATCTCCTGGCTTTATGAAAGGCCTTGCTCGGTTAAAATTTGGACAGGAGAAAATCAAATTTAGGTGGTGCTTGCTTTTTCAGATGTACTTTGTGCCAAAATTATTTCTTTTTACCATAAATGTCTGCAGAAGCTGAATTATATGCACTTGCCAGTATCGTGAAAGAAAGAAAGACAGAAAGAAAGGCCTGCATATTAGCCTTGACAAGGAAAGACCATTTCCTGGGGAGATACTGCTTTGGTTTGCTAATGCTTGAATCACTCTAACCAGACATCTCCATGTAATGGGCCAGATGCAAAGGTGGTGATGGAAAGCTCAGCCAGGGGCTTCCATACTGCCATCCTCGAGTTCCTGGGAAGCAGGATTGTATGGCCTCAACAGGGAAGAGCAACCTGAAGGCGAATAGCATTAAAATAAAAGTTTGCTTGTTTGTTATGGTCATAGACCAGCAAAAGCCAATGTGGGCCAGCATAACAGATTAAACAATGTTATTTCATTACCCCAATTAAAACAACAATTTAAAATGAATTAAAAGACAGAGAGGCAAGTAACAGACAGCAAAAACTGAAACAACCTAGGTGGCATATCTGAAACACATAATGTCACAAATATGTACAAAATGGTAATACTTAATTAAAACTTTGTTGCAATTGCTGCAGATGTGCCCAGCTGCACATCTCAGAGCCTTTTGTGGCAGCCACCTGTGGTTCTGCTCCCTAAATAGTTGTCCTACAGTTTCCTTGTGGTTGGCATCGTTGACACTTCGAGAGGTGTTGTTCTCAAATTTTGTGCTGCACATCTCGAACAGAAAGTCAGTTAGAAACACTGTAATAACCAGCCCTGTGGTTCGGTCAGGAAAGGATGTGTAATTCAGACTTTCTGTGGGGAGGGTGCAGCTTCAGTTTTGTCATCTCTTCAACCTGTTGTGGTTCTGCTTTCCAGGATATCCATCTTGTGACTGCCCTTCATAATATGTGAACATGTCTCCCAACCCAACCACAACTGTGCATGAGACGATGTTTTTCTTTCACTGTGTTAGTTTGAAGGAATTGTGCTTTTCTTGCATCTGGTTACCCACCATTTTAGTTGCTGACAAATAATAAAGCGACTCCTGTGCATTCATGAGGGAAGGCGAGTCATTGCAGCCACATCATTTCCAGGGAGTTAGTTTTATTTTCTTTCCCCAGCCCCCTTATTGTGTGTTTCATTGTCTGTCATCTTTGTAGGTTGATAAATGTACCTTTTCATATGGGATAGGTGTGGGGAGAGATGCTCTTTCAACATAGATAGATGGGTTATCAATTATATGTCCTTAAACTATTGAAGAACAGCAAACTTGTGTGACCTCAAAATGACCCTCCTTAAAAGGGTTGTGGAGAATTCATTAACTTGTGTGTAATTAACTTTGCCAAGAAAATGCTTTTTCTGAAGGTGGTGATTGCGAGGAAGGGGTCTGATACCGAACAAAATTGGTGGGCAGGTTTCTGTGGGAAAAGACAGTCCTATGGATAAATGAAATGGCAATGTTTGTTTTTCTCTATTCCATTACTCGGAAACAATGGCAGCATTGTTCCCAGTATTAGGTTTTGGTAGCGTTGCCCATTTTAATCTATCCCCACATATCAGTTGGAACCTAGTTAAGGCATTGTAGAAATATAAAATGTTTATATTTTATGCTGCTGGCTGTCATTTCATGGCAGATCAGATGGCGATGCTGTGTTGTTGGTAGGATGAGCTAGTCATCTGTTGGGCTTGAGGGCGGAGAGCGTTCCTCCATGAGTCACGATCATGTTGTGTAGACTCAAAGGGAAGGGCCTGTATCACACAAGACGCGTGGAATGCTTCCCAGCAGCCCAGAAGCATGCGGACTGGCAGATTTCTTCCGCAAACTCTGCACTTGCTTTTCAGGCTGCATTAATATGCCAGACAGACGTTGTGTCTGCTCTGAGTTTCTGCAGTCTTCAGCCATCTGATGCAGCTTCTCTGACCTGACATCATGAATAATGCTTGAACGTTTTGCTGTCCCCGAAGTATGTCATTCCTGTGTGCTTAAATGGATACACTTTGGCTGTCGAATAATACAGGCCTCTGAAAGTGGTGCTTACAATGTATGCTAAGAACTGACTTGCGCATGGCAATGAGGCTTCACCTGTTTCTCACAGCATCTCAGTAGGGATTTGCCTTACTCTAAAGTTAAAAAATATAGATTTATTGTAGGTTTTCTACTAATTGTGCCTATAACTGCTTCCTGAGCTCAGAATTACCTTCATGTTCCCACATACTCTGTGAATGACAATTGAACTGATGACCGTGTCTTAGTTATATAGGCACCAGAGGGTGGACAGGTAGATCGTGGAGAAGTGCCTAGTGTGGCAAACTAACTCAAACTCCCAGACGTGTTTAAAAAGCCAACTTCTTCAATATAGACCCTAGCACAACTATAATACTCTTTGCCATTTTACAGTATTTTGACAGTGTCCGTATTTAGAGTGTGGTGCACACTTTTGGCTTCCCCTCATGGAGGCAGTGTTAAAGGTAGAGATGGAAGAGGTATGGAAAAGGAGCAGCTGATGTGATCAGGAAGGGGAACAGCATTATTTCCAGAAAACTGACTTCAGTCTTTCAGGCTCAGAGGGGAGAAGATGAGGCTGTGAGTAATACAGACTGGCACTGATTCTCAGAACTCAGGTGCTGGGGTGCCTATACAGCCATTGAAACGGATAAAAAGCAGGGCTAAAGCAACGAAGTAAATTCTTCATGCAAAATGTAATGCATCAGCGGTGACCAGTGCCATCGGATGGGATGATGCTCATTAGCAGAAAGGGGCAGATCAGTCTTGAATAAATCAGTGCAGGGAGCCATAAGAGCAGACAAGTAGAGGGAAGTCCACGCAGGTGAGGGGGCGGGCTGGCGGTGGAGGGACGCGGTGCCTCCTCTGCAGCAAGCGCAGAAACCAAGCGTGCCCTTCTCTTGGGTTGTTCGGAGCAGCACCCATGGGGGCACCCCCCCTTGATCCTCCCAGTGCTTTTGTGAGGTTGGTCAGACTGGGGAATGTACTTGCTCCAAGGTTAACTCCCTCCCCATTGCACAGTGCTGGCATTACCAAGGTTACATGCTGACTTCACTCCATACCCTAAATGTGCTTTTCTTCTTTCCAGGTTGATGCAAAATGGGCGACCAGAGGCAGAGGTCCTTGTCTACATCTGGGGAATCATTGTACCATGTTCTAGGACTGGACAAGAATGCCACCTCCGATGATATTAAAAAATCATACCGGTAAGGTGGCAAAAAGTTCATTCTGATTGCAGTTTGCTTGCTTAGAATGGGTGAATAACATGGTTTACCACAGTGTATGTTTTTGGTATTTGCGAGCTTCCTTCTTCATCGGTGTACTGAACACTTTGGATGACAAGAATTACTGTACTCAGCTTGGCTTATTTAAAACATAACCTCTCAGGTGATAGCTTCCATTTCAGTTTTAAACACATGGTAATGGGAATCCACCCCAAGGTCCTTGGTCAGAATAATGTTGCCATGATTAATACAGAAAGCATAAGAAGAGCTGTGCAGGATCAGACCAAAAGGCTGCCTGGTCTAGCATTTTGGTCACACAGCAGCCAACCAGGTATCCTGAAGGGAAGGCACCAGCAGGAAGGGTGTGTGAAAGTCCCCTTCTACCCATCTTCCCCCACACCTGGACACCCCCACTCCCTGAAGTGTTTGCAATTCTGGTTTAAGAAAAATGGTAAAATTAAATGGTGGTGGCAAAACAGCCTGCTTAATAATGTTTGCCTCGTGACTGAATTCATTTATTTCTGTCATTTCACAAAATGTAAGAAAGAGGATGAAAATATGAATTAGGTTCATTTGCATGTTAAGCATATTTTAATATAATTGTCCCTCCTCCCCCCCCCCCCCCCCCCACATCTTTGGGTACTTGAGTTATCTTAACTCAAACTCTGCTAATCAGTTCTTGTAAACAGGATTAGAGCTTTCTGTTCACCTCTCCATGTACCTGTTAGATTCCTATCTCTGGAGGGTAAACAAAGGCTTTGTAAAGAACTTAGCTGAAGTTTAACTTGGTTAAGCTATTCTCACAACATTTATTATCTTAAGGAGAACATGTAGTGCTCCTGTGAAGCTTTTCCTTGCCCTGATTTTGAGATTTAACATGTCTTTTCTCTAAAATTTAAAAAATAATGAGGTGATCTGGGATTGGACAGGGTCATTAGCTAGTTGTTTGGTCATAAATAGAGCAGTTATATTGGAAAGTCAAAGAAAGTATCTTCACATGTGACCTACATTCATGTATTTTGGTTTAAAACTTAGTAGAAAATGGATTCTTTGGAATGTTTTATTTTTTAAAGTTATAGGTTGAACTTCAGATAGTCCCCTGCTTGGGAGTCAGAACCAGAGACATTGTGGTTTCTATAACCTGGAGGTTATTCTGTGATTATGCAAATGGCTCTCTTGTTTTTATGGCTTCTTGAGGTGACACTGAGATGGTGAGAGCAACTATTGCACATACCGAGAACCAGTGTGGTATAGTGTATTTGAGTGGATTCTATTCCCCACTCAGCCATGGAGCCAACTGGGTGACTTTGGGCCAGTCACAGACTCCCAGCCCAGCCTACTTCACAGGGTTGTTGTTGTGGGGATAAGCCTTAGAGCAGCAGGAGCAGTATGATGTAAGCTGCTTTGAGTTCATTGGGAAAAAGTGAGATAGAACTCTAATAAATATTTTTCCTAGCTAGTATTTTATCCAAGCTAATGATATTTTAAAATATAAACATTGTGAAAATTAAAATAGCATGAAGGTTCCTTCATCCAAACCTTTTTCACTCTTGGGTCAGGAAGGGAACTCACTTTGACATCTGTCTTCTTTTGGGGTATCTCAGAAATATCATCTGGGGAACAGATTTTTAAATGCTTACCAAGCGATTTCTTTATGTATTTATTTGCTTGTTGCTGTTATACTTTTGTGTATTTTGTTGCACATGATCTGTATTCTCATGACTCCTGAATATCATTTGTTCTTTGATGAAATAATATTTTTTGAAGACCTTCTCTGACTTTAAAAAGATACTTACTAATTGTCCATTGAAATACTTGTTGGATCAACAGAAATAGATGTACTCCTCTATAGAAAAGTTTATGTTGTCACTTTAGCTGATCAGTTTAGTGTTGCTCAGATTACAAAGGGTGTGAAACTTTCTTCCAGGAGAGGCAGAAACATGACTATTGAGTACAAATTACCAGCTAGGTACTTATTTTGTTCCTTTAAGGTAATGCATCGTTTGCTGTGTAACTGCTAGCAGTATCTTGAGGTGGCACTGTTCAGGCTGCTTTTCAGAATTTGGCATTTTAGAGATTGTGTTGTTGAGTAATACAGTCTTTCCTCATTTATGTAGAGTAATAGCTCAGAATGATGATTTAGGTTTTTTTGGTCAATGCTCCAGCTAATAACTCTTTTAAGAAATGGCGTCTTCATCACAGCCATTTTACTGGCAATGGAAGACGCTCCCTGTGACTCAGGGATGAGTCCTGCCTTGGTAATATATTATACTTGTAGAAATATATTCAGTTTGCCTGCTGCACGGAACTTCTAAGCATTGCTTTTGATGGCCTTGCTTTAATTCTGGTGGGTGGTAGGTGGAAGATTGCATTCCTCATCTCTGTAAGCCACTGATGTAAAGGACAGTCGTCTTAGGACAGTTCCTGGGTGGGCACGGGGGTAGTTTACAACTGCAGCAAACTGATTTTACACTAGAGGTCAGTAGTAACTCATCCATGGCCATGACTTAGTGAGAAACGGCGTGTCCAATGGATTTCTGATCCAGAGAGTGCTTTCCTTCTATTCCTGCAGCGTCTGAACATAGAAACAAATGCAGATGTGTGAAGAGATCTGTGAACAGTGGCTTGAAGGGACAATTCTAGGACAGTGCCTTTTCCCCCACCTTCCTTTTGCTGCTGAAGGAAATTCAGGGAGGAATGATACCATTTCGGTGGGAATGAAAGAACCTGTGGATTCATTCATTCATTCATTCATTCATTCAAGGAAGCCTCCACAGTCAGGCCAGATTCTTCACAGATCTTTTCTGCAAAATGCAAGTGGAGTTTGCATTGAAGAAGAAAGCTATTTCCTTTGCAGGTTTTCTTTAGTGAACAAAAGCATGGCAAGCAAATAGCTTCGCTTTTGTTGCCCCAGAATCTGTTGGAGTGAGTGGGGGTGTCAGATTCAGGGACGCTCTTGATACAGCATTTGTCTAATATCTGTTTCTGGTACGCCATTATATTTTGTAAAAATTGTAGGGTTGACAAAGTCCCAGCAAAATGTGGTGAGAATCAGTGGTCTAGCAGGCTCTCGACAAGTTTATGGATGAGACTTCCACCAATGACCATTAGCCTTGATAACTAAATGGAACTTCCCTGTTCAGTTATAGTATACTTTAGTGGTTGTTTTTTGTTTTTATTATTATTTATGTTGTAAATTTCAATGAAACAATAAAAGTCCATCCAAAAGAACAAATATAACCACATATTTGTTGATATATCAATTTCAGTTAATACATATGATGTATGTGTGTTTGTATAAGAAAATGCGACTTTCTAAAAACATGCACACATGTCAACAGAAGTTGATCAAAGATCCATACAGGTGTCCATTCACAAGTGGCATCTCTATACCACCTGTTCAAATGTTGAAAGCACTGTTAGATCTGCAGTGCACTGCATTATAGGATAAGTATGTATCCTTCCAGTGTTGCAGTATCAGTCTTTTAGCTATCAAAAGGACAGAGAGAAACTATTTACATTGACTTTCAGGAAGCAGGCAACGGATATAAGAGGATGTATGAATTAGAAATATTAAAGAGTGTTCCACTGCAAGGTTTATCTGTATTATAACCTCTTCCCAAAAGTGGCAATTGCTGGACATTACCAAAATGTATGATTAAAGAAAGCATTGACTGTGTCACACCTCCGGCAGCTCGCTGACCCAATGCATTATTCAAGACACATTGCGTCACAGAACGGCAGGTTGTAGTAGTAGTTGTTGTTGTTGTAGTTGGAATAAAGTGTAGCCTAAGAGCTACTGACATGTCAGATACATGCCAAAATGGCAATCCATTGATTAGGCAAAATAGGACGGTCCTGCTCCCTAATTGATTCCTGCTTGAGATCCTGCATTTCATATTTATTCACCGATAACATTTATAAACAGGGATCTGGGTCAGTCTGTGTGATCCCTAAGTGCTAAGGAGACTCTGAGGCTGTGGAAGATCTAGACCAAGATTCCAAACCAAAGTTCCAGTGGCAAATCCTGGTCAGTCTTTTCATTAACGACATGGAAGAAGGGGTGAACAGTCTGCTGATCAAATTTGCAGATGGTACTAAAACCGGAGCAGTGGCCACAACTGAGTTCCTTTTGCAGTTCCAAAAGGATCTGGACAGACTATGGAAGTGGGCAGGAGACAGCAGGATGGCGTCCAGTGTGGATAAGTCCAAGGTCTTGCACTTGGGGCATAGGAATAGCTGTCATAAGTACAGGTTGGGGGACAAGTGGCTGGAGAGCAGCACTTGTGAAAGGGACCTTGGGGTGCTGGTTGACTGCAGGCTGAACATGAGTCAGCAGTGTGATGCGGTGGTCAAGAGGGCGAACGCCACCCTTGGATGCATAGCCAGAAGCGTGGCTTCTAGATCGAGAGAGGTATTACTACCACTCTATATGACTCTGGTGTGCCCGCAACTGGAGTATTACATTCACATTACAGGAAAGATATAGCCAGGTTGGAATCGATGCAGCATAGGGCCACAAGGATGGTGACTGGATTGCAGGGAAAGCCATATGAGGTGAGACTGAGGGAAATGAGTCTTTTCAGCCTTGAGAAGAGGAGACTCTGAAGGGACCTGTTAGCAACATACAGGTATGTGAAGAGGTGTCATGCAGAGATGGATCGTGACCTTTTTTCCCCTGTGGTGGAGGGGAGGACATGTTCCAATGGAGCAAAGCTCAGGGAACCAAGGTTCAAGGTGGATGTCAGGAAATACTTCCTGAGGGTTAGGACCCCGAGGGTGTGGAATGGCTTCCATGAGAGGTGGTTGAAGCCCCATTGGTCAGGGTGTCCAAGGGTAGGCTGGGCATGCACATGGTAGACATGTCGTGAGCAGAGCCAACCAGAGCCAGGAGTCAGACTGAATGGCCTGGGAGGCCCCTTCTGACTCGCCCTGTGTTTGTGTTTCTGTCGTTAGATGTGGCTGTTAAAATCAACGCATTGCTGACACCCCACACACAGCCTTTGGCTGCCAGCTCTGCTGCACTGCTGCATTGTCCCCCCCACCCCCGCACACACACACACTCTTTCCTGCATTCTTATACCTCAAAACCTTTTCAGAACTAGCATAATCAAAGTTATTCCTTGATATAAATGGATGGTAGAGAGCCTTTTTCCTACCTTGGGATATATTTAAGGTGTTCACATTTTACTAGCAGAGATGGATTTTCATCCATAACATGTATGGACAGTATCACCTTTTGTTCCTCTTAGCAGAATAGTTACATCTGCTTAAAAAGTAATGCCTTTGTGTCTCTTGGGAAAGATGTTTGCGCAGAGGCGGTGTATGTACAAACATGGGCAGGGCAGAGGGTCCGTCTCATGTAGCGGCTCTTCTTTGTGTTTAGCTGGCTCTTCATATGGTTTCTTTTATCCATAGGAAACTTGCATTAAAGTATCACCCTGATAAGAATCCAGATAATCCAGAAGCTGCGGATAAATTTAAAGAGATCAACAATGCACATGCGATATTGACGGATGCAACGAAACGAAATATCTACGATAAGTATGGCTCTTTGGGTCTGTATGTAGCGGAACAGTTTGGAGAGGAGAATGTGAACACGTACTTTGTGCTGTCCAGCTGGTGGGCAAAGGTGAGTCACGCGTGCTTCCTGCGAATGACTTTTGCCTGTGTAGTAACCCTGTGCAGTTACTGGCAACAAGCGAGCAGTGCTTTCCAGTGCTTACCCAAAAGATTCCCCCCGCCCCCATGAAGAGTTGTAGGGAAAACAAGCATTCAGGTTTTCTTCAGGCAGCTTTGGACTAGCTTCCTAGGCTGCTGGATCCTTTGGCCTCCCTCCTTGTGTTGGAAAATTAGCTATGGGTTTCAAGTTGAAAAAAGCATGAGAGCTGCAGCCTGTTTTCTTTCATTGATCACATTAATTGTACTCAGTCTACTGATCAGATTTGCATGTGGATAAAAAGATTGCTGAGGAAAGAAGGCAGCTTTCTTTTTTAAAGATAACGTATATACATGTGCTGTAGCTGCATTCCCTCCTGTATGGGAGAGAGGCGGCATGCCCCTTTCTAAGATGTTGGTTGCCACCTGCAGTTTTATAAGCACATCTATCAGAAATAGTTTTAGGAAGCCAGTTGCCCAGTTAATAATGATTAATCGTAATGGGTAATCAAATTGAATTAACTACAGCCATGACAAAATGTGGATTCTGGGCCAAGATCAGTAATATTCCATGCGCAACACTCTTTGCAATACGGCCTCTTGAAAACCTAGAATGCTTTTGTAGGCTCTTTGTGGTTTGAAAAAGACATGAGTCAGGTAAGTCTGCTGCACAAAGCAACTTCTGTGGTCTTTTCTTTTAGCATTTAAAGCTCTGATAAGCCATGTGACGCTACACTTCCAAGTCCCTTCCCTTCATTTTTGAGCATGCTGGTTTCCCGTTAGGAGGAGTCAGGCATGGTTGTGTTCCGCTCCCCCGGTTTCTTTGCCCCAAGGGAGGAGCTGAATCCGCACAGCAAGCTCTCTGGGTGAGCAGTTCTGCAGTGATAGCCCTTGTGTACCACGCCTGGGCTTTTGAAGAGAGAGCCCAACTTCTCTTGGTGCTCATGGGAGCATCGCAGATGCGTTACGCTAGACACTTTGGGCAATATTACACTTAATAGGCTGAGGCAGCTGATCCTAAAAGTCCTCAGGGGCTCAGACATATTTTAAAGGAATAGATGCTTGTTGAATTGAGTTAACTGGTTTAGTACATGACCCTCTGGGGTGGCTTATACAGCAGGGCCCTTAACTTCATTTCAGGGCATGCCAGCTTGTGATTTCTACCATCTGTAGGTGGTTTCATAGGAACATCTGAAGTGATTGTGAATGGGTGGTGGGGAAAGGTCACCTTTGGTTGCTGTCGCCACTGCTTTTGAATGGCTTTTGAAAGTTTAAGCAGCCAGCAGGTCTACAGTTAAAACACATCAAGGTTTTCTTAAACTGAGCCACTGTTAGGTTAAGTCATCTTGCAAGCAAATTTGAGAAAATTCATTTGGGCCTGTGCTGGGCTGGTTTATGGCCTGGTTTGGGGACAGACTCCGCCTGGGTGACTTTTAGTGTGGGAGAGACAGGGGAAGTGCAGCCCTGGCGATTCTCCCTGATCTCAGTGGCATTTGATGCCATTTGGTACCACCTGGCACCGTATCCTCCTGGGCTGGCTCTGAGGGTTGGGGGTCAGAGGCACTGGGTCGCAGGGGTTCTGCCCCTGCCTGTTGCCCCCTGGCATGGATACTGTGGGGCACCACAGTGTCTTGTCCCCCGTGCTGTTCGTCTTCTCTGTGACGCCGTAGAGAGTGATTTGAGATTTGATAGGTTGTGCTCCCACTGTACTAGTGGTGCCCACTCTGTTTCCCTTTGACATCTGACTCGGGTGCTGCCGCTGGAGCGAGCAGAGGGCAAGCTGGGTGAGGGCAAGTCGACGAACTCTGAGTCCTGAATCTCTCGTCCAGGAATTGGGCTGGTTACCTGCCCTGGGCAGGTTTGCAGACCCCAGAGCAATCGGATGTGCAGCCTTCTGCAGCCAGCCCTGTCGTGTGAGGCCCAGGAGGCATTGGTGGTTACGAGCGCCTTCTGCCAGCTTTCACATGCCTGCCTGCGGTGGCTGGTCCTGGACTCGGGTCGCAGGAGCCCGTGCGTTGGTAGCCTCAGGCCAGGATGACTGCGATGCGCTCTGTGTGGGACTACCCTTGAATCGACTTTGGAGGTTGCAGTTCATGAAGAACCTTCTGTGAGGTTACTGAGTCTGCACAGGCACTACGAGAAGTTGGGCTGCATACTTAAATTCCTGGCATGGTGCAACATGGAGGCAAGGTTTATCATTTCAGAACGGCTTGCTTAGAGGGAAATAGCTTCCTGAGGCAAAATAGGGAAGGGGGAAAATCCTTCATGAGCATGTTGCACTTTTGTCCCTGGGTGCCAGCACATTTCTGTAAGCCGTTCAGAGACAAAAGTGATGGACAGCCTAGAAATATAATTAATTAATTGACATGTTTGTTTGTTTGTTTGTTTGTTTGTTTGTTTGTTTCTGAGCCAAGTTCAAAGTGATGCTGTCATCTCAGGCTATAAATAATTTTGGGCCATGCTCCCTGAGGGAGATCCCAGTCCTCTATCAGACTTGAGATGTGGGCCTTCTGGTTGTCCAGTTGCCTGCACATAGACATCTCCTGGAAATCAACAGCAGGGCCTTCTGGGTTTGGCACCCAACCTTTGGAAATCCACCTCCGCTGCCACCCAACCGGTTGTTTGGGTACCTATTGAAAATGCATTTGTTTAACTAAGCATCTGTCTAGTTTCGTGCCTGGCCTGATTAAGTTTCTGTCTTATTGTGTTTTCTGATCTCACTTTTAACTGTTGCTTTAACTCCACCAGAATTGGTTCATGAAGGGTGGTATATAGAAATGTTAGATAAATGTATCAAGAAGATACATTCCTGGTGAAAGTAGACGTGAAGCACTATTGTCACGCTCTGGTTGAGGCACTCCTGGCTTTTCCCCTCGAGCCCCCTGTGGAAGGGAACGTGGAGCACGGAGAGGGATGCGCATTCCTCTGGCGCCTGTGCAGCCTTGTGGTCCAGCCCAGCAGTGCTTGGCCCCCTCTCCATGGCCCACCCATTCCCGCCGTTCTGCTCTTCTTCCGAGCCTCAGCCCTGTTTGTTTTCCTTGAGCAGCGTCTCTCATCCTGGCGCCCCCCAGAAATGTGGAGCCGTGCCTCCCCTCATCCCCAGCCAGCCCGGTCAGGGGCCATGCCACGTGGGGATACAGGGAGACCTGCCAGTTCCACACCAGTTGAGGGGCCACACGTGGGGATTTGCCCTGTCCTGTAGCACAGGGGCAAGCTAGAAATGGGACTTGCGTGCAGCCGCAAGGCCCCAGGGAGAGGGCCAGAGGCGGCCGTCTGGCTCGGGGCTTCCCGTCCCATCACAGCTCCGCGGCTGGGTGGCCTTTGCCGAGGACTGTCCGGGTTAGCGGCTGCTTGCAGCTCCCTCCGGGGCGGAGGGGCAGGGCTGGCTCGGTGTCCCGGCTGTCTCCACAGCCTCTCTCCCGTTTGCGCAGGCACTGTTTATGTTCTGCGGGCTCATCACGGGCTGCTACTGCTGCTGCTGCCTCTGCTGCTGCTGCAACTGCTGCTGCGGGAAGTGCAAGCCGAAGCCGCCGGAAGGGGAGGAGCAGGAGTACTACGTGTCCCCCGAAGACCTGGAGGCGCAGCTGCAGTCCGACGAGCGGGGTGAGTCTCGGCCCTCCTAGGACCGGGCACGGGGCGGGCACAGGGAGCAGGCGCCTCTGCGAGGCCCCATGTGCCACATCTCAAGGGGCAGCCCTGCGAACTCGAGGGCTTGGGAGTGGGCTGGCGGCTGGGGGGAAGCGGGGGCTGCCGGCGTCCTTCCTGCGTGGAGCAGAGTCCTGTCTGTCCCAAGGCAGCTGGCGCCGCACTTCGCGCCCACCGTGACGAACCGGCTTAGCCGTAAGTGGAACGGCAGGTGCCGCATTTGCCAACACGGTTTTCGGGGGGAGGATAAATGTGAGTGGGGGAAGCCCCCCGCCGTCCTTGTGATCCCAAACGAGCCTTTACGTTCTGCGTGGGACATAAGAAGTGAGACTCCACTGCTTTGATAATTAAGGGGGTAGTCCGATGCAGGCCGCCACTGAGAAAGGCCTGCATATCGCAGGCATCCATGCGACTTAGGGTTCTTTTCTGCTACTTTGAAGTGGATGGAGAGAGAGTGGGCCCCGCCAGGGTCTCTAGAGGAGGGGAATCTTGTGGAAATGGAGTCCAGCTTTGCTTTTCAGGCAGAGCGCCGGGTGCCTTGTCAGTCTCCTGGCACCTGCAGAAATCACACTGCTCGATGAAGGCCTCTGGGAAGGGCAGCACTGACGCGCTCCCTCCCTTTCCGGTCCCCTTTGAGTCACTCCTGCCCAAGGTTCCTTAAACTCCTGCGCATCACTTGTAAGGGGCTTTGTGGGCAGTCCTAGATAACCCCAGTATTGTTGTTGTTGTTAGTCGCGAAGTCGTCTCCAACCCATCGCGACCCCATGGACAACATCCCTCCAGGCCTTCCTGTCCTCCACCATCCCCCGGAGTCCACTTAAGCTCACACCCACTGCCCCATTGACTCCATCCAGCCCCCTCATCCTCTGCCGTCCCCTCCTTCTTTTGCCTTCAATTGTTCCCAGCATTAGGCTCTTCTCCAGGGAGTCCTTCCTTCTCATTAGGTGGCCAAAGTATTTGAGTTTCATCTTCAGGATCTGGCCTTCTAAAGGGCAGTCAGGGTATTGCATCCAGGCAATTTGGGGAAATGATTCAAAAGCCCTGTTCTTCGTTTTTCAGAGACCTCTGGTACACCGATTGTGTTACAGCCGGCCTCGGCCACAGAGACGACCCAGCTCACGGCGGACTTACACCCCAGCTACCATACCGATGGAGTTAACTAAGCTAAGCAAGCACTGCTCACTAGAGTGGAGACGAATCAATAACACGGCCAATCCAGCACTAGAATCATGGACATTAGAAATAGAGTACGGGGAGGGGAGACGTCCTGCCACGACACAAGGGCAGCCTCCAACCTGCTGAAAATATTTTGTAATCCCTTCGCCTTTTGTCACCTTCAGTGTTGTATCTTGATGATACATGGAAGTACTGTAGCATGCAGTATTTGAAGCAGTTTAGCTTTGGTCTCTCTCTTTTTGTTTCGTTCTGTTTCCTTTTTTTAAAAAAAATAGCATGTGTGGAGTTTACGTTATCAACGTCTTTGTGTTGTAATGTATTGAGGAGTTATCACAACGAGTGTGATGGATATATTCTGCATTTTAAGCAGTGATACCAGCCAAAAAAAAGAGCATTTTCAAAGAGCAGTTAACCTGTTACAGAAGCCACTGCACTTCCATACAGTTGAGCTACGAGCATTGCTTGAAGGCGACTGTTCATCTTCCAAGATTTCCAGTATTTTCCCACCTGTCCCATCTTTCCCATCATTCCTGTGTCTCAGCAGGCTTGCCTTGAAAAATGCTGATGTTGCAAGGAAGGGATTTTTAAACGAATTGCTGTTTTCTGGAAAATGTTTCCTGTTTATCTGTTTCTTCTTCAGACTATATATAATCTGTCAGTCATCTGCTTTTTAGTTAAGATAAAGCTAAGTAGGAAAGGGCCAAAATGCTGGTTTTGCTCCAAACCAGCTGTTACTTGAACTATCTCTCTGCATTTTAAATATAAGTGCACATGAGTTTTGTTTGAATTTAATCATTCCCCTGCACTATTTATAATCAAATATTGCCAATTTTTAAATTGTGCATGAATATGAAAAACTGAAACAGATGTATGTTCTCGTCCAGCTTGAATAATGTCTGTGTAAATAAATAGCCAAGAGCAAATTTTAGATTTTTGTTGTTCAACTATACATGGCTTAGGCAGTTTTCATAAGCATCTCTTTAAACACAATACACTAAGGTCAGGACCACTTTACAAATGTGTTCTAGGTTTACTCCTGCTATTATTTTCATGTGCACTTTCAGAAAATCTCCAGTCTGAATGCAGCTAACCTGTTCCGTACTGGTGCTGTCATCAGGGCACTGGGCACTGGCTGTGACCGCTGGCTGGATATTGGCTTAAGGGTTTACTGTGGTGTCATATAGAAAACAGACCAAAGCTGATTGTGGTTCAGCCAACAGAGCACTGTGCGTGGAGTTGAGAGGCCCAAATCCCGAATCTGTTACTGGATTGATTTGTGTAGCTTCCTAGAACAGCTTAGATCATTTCTCTGCTTCTGTTCTCTTCTTGTAAAATGGGAGCCGTAAGCTGACCTGTCCTAATGATTGTGCACCACTGTACACAGGATTAATTGGTATTGCCCAGTGGCTGTCAAGGAGCAAACTGCTCCCATTTCCTTGTATCCCCCCCATGAAATGCTTTGCACCTGCTGTTCTTTTCGGTATGTTCCTTTCAGCTTGGCTCTTCCCTTCCTTTTCTGTCTCTCCAGTGATACTTTTATAGTGCACTCTCCAAAGGGTTTTCCCTCTCTGTGCTGAGGAGGGAAATCATGAATTGGATATTTTGTGTGTGCTTCAGTGTGTGAAATCGGAGGGCAAGATATTCAAGTAGTGTTTACTCTGTGCTGTTGCTTTAGAATATCTGTTGATAAAGGCACCACCCAGGGACATGCCAGGAGTCTGGGGCTGCTGCTTGTGTTTTGGAACCTCCTCCTTCCCTCCACCTTTCCCTCCCTCCACATTAGGATGTCTTAGAAATATTTGAGGTGGCCAGGACTAGATCTGTAGAACATGGAGACGGTGGCGTGGACAGCTCCGCTTTGATTGTGGCTGGGTGATGCCAGTTTGAATGCTGTCCAGGTGGGAGAGGCATTGCAGGCAGAAAACTAGCCTAGCAAGGAGAGAGGCTTTTAGTCAAGCTCCTTGACCATTCCTCAAGTTTTTCATTTTATTTTTTAACATAGGAGAGCATCGAAAGATGTTGGCATCTTCCTGTGGGCTAATACATTACACTCAACTCAGCCAGTTCAGCATTCCACATTCTGCAGCATATCTAAATGAGGCCTAGCTCATGTGAATTGCAAATTTGTTTTAGGCTGTTTCAGGGTGGATTTTCCCCTGCAAGTTGATGGGCTTCCATTGGAGGAGTGTTCCTCCTGTCAGACCCAAAAGGAGGTTTGCAAAGTGAAAGGAAAGAGTGCTGAAATCATGTTTAACAACTGGACTAAAATGATGGTTTGAAATTTGAGTATCAGTTTCCTTCCTTCCCTTTCCAAAGGTGTTTTCTACTGCATGTGCATCTGACTTTGGCCAGGCAGAAGGTCCATTTTCAATATTTAGGATGAGGTCCAAGCACATTAAAGTAATAACACCAACACTTATTATGTGGCTAGTTTTTAGCTAAATATTCAGGACAGCACGGAACTTTAACATATCCAGAATCCACTTTCAATATTCAAGCTCTTTTATACTTGCAGCTGTCTATATGCAAAATTGCATCTCACAATAGCTAGTGCCTCTAAGCAGGTTTTTATTTACTATCCAACTACCTTAGGGAGAGAGAAAAAAATCTATAAAACTGGCCTTGAAAGCCCTAAGCCACCTTTCCAATGTAATCTGCAATGTGGAGGATGAATTTATAATAGAGCTTATAAAAGACGGCAGAATTTATTGTTCAGAAATTAGGGTTGATACCAATTGTGTGTCTCCTGTCAAACCTCAGCTTTATTTTAAATATGTTTAAAGTTGACCAGGTGAGGCTTCTGCCATGTCTCCACAACGATCCGGTGAAAAACTAGGTCCCAAATAGGTGTGAATTTGGCTTTGATGTCATTCTTCACTGGTTCCCGTTAGCCGTTGGCAAAAAATGCAGCAATCTCAGGTGCAGTTAATTGGCTTACGAAACCCTCTCCTTCTGTATCTTCTCCTGTGTATCAGTTCATGTGAGGGTTGAAGGCACTTCAGTCGGCTAAGCAGTTGATGCTCTTGTGTAATGATTCCATGAGCATCCCAGGCAGACCTGTGGGGTAGAACCGCCAATGGGGTTTCTGAGGGCGGCATCAGAAACTTCTTTGTCTCATGTTACCCGTCCATATATTCTTGTTACACTGACCCTTGTTCTACATCTCCCATAATTACTTGGACAGAATGCCAGGAAGAAGGTCTGTGATGCAGGCCTCAAATGCATTCATTGTCTGCTCCTAACTGAGTGACCTTGAATAGGCGAAATGTGGGCTCTTTCACAGTCTGTTTTAAAAGGAAATCAAGTTTCAAACGCAATAGTTCCTCAAATATGAAAGTGGTTTGCAAGAAGTTTCACTTTCCATTGCAGTTCTTGTGCTAAAGTGAAAATAAGCGGTGCGCAAGGGGGGGATGTCTTTTCAAACTAGCTTCTGCTCTCAGAGTGTTACTTTGAGTGCAATGCAGCCTTTCCTAACCTTGTGCTCTCCAGATGTTCTGGACTGCAACTCCCAGTACCCAGCTGGAGGGCGTTGGGTTGCGAAAAGCTGGTGTATTGCATAATTCTCCTATTTCTCGGTAATTGTCCATATGCAAAGTCAGGGCAGGTCCTTCCCCGCCCCTTCCCTCTTCCGTTCAGCTTTATGTTTCCCTTTTCTTTTGCACATCCATGTTATATTGCCACAGACTTAACGGTCGGTTATCCTTTGAGCCTTTTTGTCATTGTCCAAACCAGTGGATCATACCAATGGAATTAGCATTGCACAGTTTTGTGATGGGCAGATAATATCCAGATTTCAGGCCCAGCAGCACCACCTCATTATGTGTTGTGGCCAAACCAAATCCTAGTTCTGTCTCTTTAACTAAACTGAGCTGACAGGGACCTGCTTACGGGAGCTGCAGGCACCACTTACCTGCCCTCTCCTCACAAACATCAAAATAAATGTGGCTTCTTCACTGGAGAGGCTGCACTAAAGCTGCCGAGAATCAAGGCAGGGACTCAAAATGGGTAACAGACTGGCTCCCAGGCAGAATGTTTGGTGCCAACGTACCTGAAAATTCAACCTCTGCACCGTTATTCTCTGCTTAAATGTGTTGCCAGCACTTTAATTTTGTGCGTGCGTTTTTCCTTAAGTGACGTTAGATTTCTAAAGCTTTTCAATGAGTCGGCTTGCCTCGCCCACCAATCGCATCAGGGTGTTCGCTGTGTGAGCAGCTGCTGTCTTCAGTCATACTGCCCCATCTTGTATCACTTCTGTTAGTCAGGGGAGAATCCACACCACTTCTCATGGTTCAAAGAGTTTTACGGGCATCCGTTTCATTAACTGGAATCTGGAGGAAATGCAGCCTGAGAAATAGGCTGATTTCTTGCTGCTTGGACCCCCTATCACACCATACTTAGCCGAGGGTTTTTATCTCCAAAACTGCAATTTCGGTCCCTGGGCATGTGCATGAATGTGTGCGCACTGCACCACCATCCACAAGTGTCTGTGGAAGGTCTGAAAAGGTATCACGGTGGTGCTGACTAGACATAACTAGCAAAGAAATCCATGTCTTTTTTAGAACCAGTGACTGTGTTGCATTACATTTTAAGACACCAGGGTGTGTTGCACAATCAGTTCTGTGCTGGGAAAAATGTCACTTGGGAGCCAGTTAAAAAAATATATATATATTGCATTCCACATCCCCTCTACAGCAGTGGCCGAAGGCGGTTGTTACACGATACGGCAGCCCATGGTGGCTTAATTTAGCCGTGGGAGCTGTTGCATCAGGTTGTGTGCCAATTTCGCATGATCCCGGTGGGCACCTGGCTTATGTGGCATGACCCCAGGTGGCATTCTCACAGCAGCCCTCACACTGTTTGAGGACTGCTGCCAAGGACAACAAGGCCTCCCACCTGGGCTCCCACCATACAAGCAGCCCATGTGTAGAGGGCAATTAAAGGAAAGGTGTTTATAATATGTCACCGTGGATGATTTCCCCATCACGATGGTGCGAATCCGGTCCGTTGTCTCCTGCCTCCTCCTAATGCACAGCTTCTTTCTTATTACCCTCCATCCCAGAGTAATTCAGTGCAATCATTTAAAATAGATGTGGTCATCCTTTGTATGGAACTAAGGGGCATTTTGCCCGTGACTGTTCAATAAATTTCATGGGTAATATGTGTAAGGGTAAGCTATCTGTATTTTATTTCTGTGTATGTATAGCCATCTGTATACACCCTTGCAGCATTTGTACATAGACTTTTTGCCATTTCTTGGCATTTTCAAGAGCTATGCCATGTCTTTTTTTTTAAAGCTTACTAACATTTTTTTAAACTGCTTTAGATAACAGCACTCAAAGTGGTCAATAAAATGTGACACCCTATGAAATTGCATTGTATCGTAGACATAGTGCACTAGAATAAGCATCTCCTAGGAATTTATTCAAAGGGAAGATATTCAAATGCTGAAAAGATGGACAATAAATCCATATCCTTAAATACCCCTCAACATACAGAGATACCAAGTTAAGAGCTGTTGGATTGCAACTCCCAACATCCCCACTGTTAGCTTTGCTGGCTGGAGCTTATGGATGTTGCAGTCCAGCACCTGTTTCCCACCCCATACTAAAGAGAAGATTGCAAAGTTAGCAGAATCCTGGCACGGTCATGATTTGTGTGGGCTGGTGGGGTTGAAGTGAATTGCCAGTTATTCAGGGCACGATGAGGGAAGCCACCAAGCCACCTCTGAACGCACCTGCTGCAGAGGTGTACAATTCAGTGGGGCACGCTGACTTGAAGGCAGCTGAACTGGATTGTTGCAGTTCTTACCTGGTGATAATTTGGCTTTGATCATTGGCCAGGAAAAGGAGAGGGGGATGGTTCAGCCCAAAATGACCACCCCTTTCTCCGGCCTGAGCCTTCTGCTTTTTCATCCGTGTGTGGGCAGTGAGACATGACATTGGGACAAGTAGGCAGTTCAGAGTTTCCTGTTCAAATAGAAGGAGGAGATGCTGGTGCATATTTTGTTAAGAGAGAAAAGTCCCTTAAACTTCCATGGGTCCCCCCCTTTTATTATTTATTTTATTTTGCTGGAAACATTGGCCTTCCTCCTCAGTGTCATGATGGAAGGATGAAGTTCATTGCAGGTGAATATGTATGATTGCTTCGTAAAGGCCCCAAAATGGACAGTGCAGAAGTGCCCCTCCTGACTGTGTAAGGAATACAACCTTCTTCCTACCCCAGAGCCTTCACCTTTGTGTTCCCTCCACATGATTTCCTCAGTACCTTTGTCCAACTTGTAGCTCCAAAATAGCACAAGGTCTTTTTAAATTACTGTTTATTTGCTGGAGACAATCGGCACAATCAAACTGCATCGTGCCTGGTCGTGCAGCTTGTTTCAGCTTTGATATTTTGAGGTAATTTAAGTTTCGTATGCCTGCATGTTAATGGATTCAGGGGCACACGCGTGTATTGATGAAATGAAACTGGAGATCTGTCAGGGCATTGCATTTTCCTTGTTGGGAGTGGCATCTGTGTGTGCGGGCGTGCGCCTGCACACGTGTGTGATCTCGTTCAGCTGCCATTTTTTTATTCCTCCCTGCATCACTCCCCCCTGCCCCCTGCTTTTATCGGGAATGTGTTGTGCGTGTGTCTTAATGTAATTATCACTTGATTCAAGGCAGTCTCTTCTGGTGTACAAGTAAGAGGTTAGGATGAACTGAGGCACGGGCAATGAATACTCCCCTCGCACGGCTTCTGCTTGTTTCAGTGAAGGTTCCCACTGAAATGATAAAGGCGCCATAACAGCAGAATTTGGTCAGTTCCATCCTTGACTCACTGTTGACTTTTAATCCTTTGATTGCGGCCTCCTTTGAAGTCTGTGCGACCTGAAGCCATGACCAGGGTCGCCTTTGCACTTGTTCTTGCGAGATGGGAGGAGGGAAAATCCAAATGTGTTTTAAAAAAATGTTAGTTGTAAAAAACAATCAAAGTATAAATGCATTTGAAAAGCAATGATATATAAATATATATATAATAGAATATATATATATTTTGTTATGTTACTTAGAGGGTTATCCTTTAAATTGTATGTAAGTAGATGTGGCTGTCTGAACTTTGTGGATTGTTAACACTCGCAGTACTGAGCTCCTGTACAGTTCAAGCAGAAAAAAAATTATTTTATGTTTTAGCATGGTAATTTATGTATTGTATGTCTGAATAGGAACTTAAAAAATAAAGACTGCTAAATTATCAGAAACCAAGGTTGTAAAATAAATGTTTTCAAGGCAAAAAAAAAAAAAAAATCCAGCCTCCTTTGATTTGCATTTTTCTTGTCTTTAAAGGCTTGAATTTCTGTTCATAGGCAAAATGTTGTGAATTGAAGGGGAAGAAGTCAAGGCAAGACAGTGCGGCAGTGATGGGCTCCCTGCGTGACCTTGTCCCTTAATCAGCCTTTATATGACCAGCAGTGTGGTTTGCCCTTTGTAACTCTTGTCCTCATTTGTTCCCAAAGACAACATCTGGTCCTAGGTGAAAACAGGGTGGAAGATTAGCAGGGTGAAACCTTAGCAAAAATTACAGAATGGAAAAGCCGTTGGTCAGGTTCAAAGTAGGCACAGGATGTAAGTTCCAGTTCTGTAGCAAACAGCCGAGAAGAAGAAAAGCACAATCTAATTCCCCATTTTATTATTTATTTTATTTATTTAGACAGCTTATATGCCGCCCCCATCGCATAAGCCTCGGGGTGGCTTACAATCATTAAACCCCCCCCCCCCACACACACACACACATATTCATAGAATAAAATACATAATTGCCCTAAAGTAAGCCATGCACCTGGTTCCATGGAGACCCATCGCCTCTGTGGGGCAGTTTCCTCTTGCCTGGTCAAGCTGTCCCTGCCTTTCGGGAGACCTGCTTCCCAAGACTGGTACCAAGGAAAAAGACCCAGAACTTCTGCTCCGTTGGAGACTATCGCCTTGCATCCTTCCCCGCTCCCAGGGTAGCGATGACAAAAGAACCATCCCTTGAGCTTGGCTGTCTCCAGCCTGAGAAATACGCAGCTAATTATAAAATGGACATTTTCTCTTTTTGGTTTTGTTCGGGATGTTCTGGCTGAGTGGACCACTCAGGCTGACCATAACTGAGGGTTGGGAGCCTTTGGATACAAGCATCTTCCTTAGAGTTGCTGCAGATATTTCAGCTGAAACATCTGAGGAATTTCAAGGGAAATGCGGAACTTCTTGAGGGGATTTGTGCGTATCCCTGTCCCCAAGCAAGCCTTGTTGGAAGTATGTCTCTTGTAGTCTGCTTAACTTAAACGGGGCTTGCTCCAAGCATTCAGCCCCAGACTCAAGGAAAATGCTTCTACCTGCTGTCTTTACAGCTGGCTTTCCATTCTGCCCTCAGTGCAGAGTAGAGTTACTTGAGTAACTTGGCTCCCTTACCTACCACTCGCCACCCAAGCATAGCTCAGCATCTGTTCACAAAGCCAGGCAGAGGAACCTTCTGCTTGATGTTTGCTTTAGCCCTGAGCTGTTGGATCTCTTTCAGCCCAGGGGCCAGCTTCCCTTTCAGAGAAGATCTGGAGCTGCTTTTTGGGGTAGTGGAGATCCAAATGCCAGCATAGTCTGTCTTAAAGCTCTTACTGCCAGTGGCTAAGCTTTAGAAGAGGCACTTCAGACTTTTCAAAAGAGGGCACAATTCCATGGAAGCGGAGAAATGACCCGACCATGAGTGGCCAGGGGAAATGGGGCAGGGAACTCCTGGCGGCCTGGAGTTAGCCTGAGGATCTGCACCCTTATGTTAGTCTCTTAGGATGCAATCCTATGTCAAGTTTAGACAGAGAACAGGCCTACAAGTCCCAGCATGCCCCCCTCTCCCAGTGTAGCATGGCTGCATCAGCCCCTGAGCTTACCCACTACTTCCATAACACATGTGACCACCGAAGAGGCAAGGAGGCCCTCGAAGCAGCTGCTGAATATGTGAGCACACAGTGGTGGATTTTCACAATGTCTTTTCCTGGAACCAAACTGGTGCTGGTGGTGATGCTGATGTGGGACAACCTTCTCTGGGGCCAGCGATGGGGGGAGCCTGCTCTCTTCTCACTGCTTGCCCCCACTGGGAGAGCAGGTGGACTTGGAGAAGGCCAAGCAGGTCTTTGGTATGAATTGGCTGCTTGCAGTGTGCCCAGAAACAGACTGGCAACCCAAGGAATGTCATCCTCTAGGTTCAGGTGAGATGTGGTCAGGCAAGTTGGACTTCAGAAGTAACTTAGCAGTGGCTGAAGCATCCCACAGTTACTCAAAAGCAGCCCTAAATAGGCTGGGACAAAGCTAGAAGTCTCCGTCCCTCTAGCATTCATCTAGACTTCCTTTTGTGCTTACGAAGTGAAGCTGAGCTAGGAGTGGGCAGGAGCGAAATGCAACCCTTGCCCAACGGGTGGCCACCATGGACGGCTCCCGTGAGGCTGAAAAGACCGGCTGTGGTGGATGAGGAGCCCCACTGACAGAAGACTCGGCCTCCCCTGGGGGCTTGCAGCTTCCCAATATGAGGGAGCTTCTCACTGGAGGAAGAAGTTGGCTTTATTTTCCCTCCTTGCCTCATACCATCTGTTGTGATTTTCAGCAGCTTCCACGTGGTCTTTTCCATGCCCTGCTCCCTGCCTTTCCCAGCAGCAGAACCTGGAATCTTTTTCATGCAAGTTTCTGCTCTATGCAGAGTCTGCAGTTGTTTCACAAGCTTGGGAGGTTGGCCTGCAGGGATGGGAAGAATAGAAGCCCCAGCAGAACAGAGCTTAAGGGGCATGGATGTTAGAGCTTTAGTTTAATAACCTGCCGATGTTCTGGGATTTCATAGGAGGAACCCTCCTAGGAAGCAGCTTTGAACCAAGGATTCCTGTGCTGCAAAGGGACGTCTCCCTCTACCCCTTTCTAAATCTCATTTGGCCTGCCCTTCCATGTTAGTGCACCATCCTGGGATGCTGAGGCAGTTGAAACATAACCTGCTTGCCACCCAAGATGGTAGGAGCCTCTGGTATCGCATTCCTGGAGCTCCCGAGAAGAGCCGACGCTGATCTCGAGGGAAATCAGGCAAGCAGCTGCCTCCGGCGTAGAGGCGGCAGCGGCGGTGATGAGCTGCTGCTCCTGTCCTTTTCCACCATCACCCTTGGTGCCCAGAGCGAGGGCACATGGAGCGCGACATCCGGATGAGCGGCTGCTTGCTCCCTTGTCATGTCGAGCCACATGGAATACAGCTCCTACCCGAGAGATTGTCCCACCATGGATAGCCTGGAGAGGCAGCTGATCTGCCCCATCTGCTTGGAGATGTTCACCAAGCCCGTGGTCATCCTGCCCTGCCAGCACAACCTCTGCAGGAAGTGCGCCAATGACATTTTCCAGGTGAGTCGCGAACAGTGGGGGGCTGCGGCTCGTGGCCAGGATGGAGGAGGCGACGTAGAGGAAGGACCCGGGCACCACACGCCCTGAGGCCTCGTGTGTGCGCCACTGCCCTGTGCCCAGAGTCATTCCACCCCTTCAGGGACCCAGGTCAGATGCGGGAGAACAAGCTGGGTGCTTGGAATTCAGTGGTTATTGGGTGCATTTATTTATATCCCAGCTTTTTTCCTTTCAAGAAACTCAAGGCAGCTAACAGTTTTATTGTAAGCTGTCCCGAGACATTTGCAGCGGACAGGTTGGAAAAGCTTTGGACGGACGGACGGATGGATGGATGGATGGATTCTCCTCCTCCCGATCTTATCCTCACAACAACCCTGTGAGGTTGGGCTGAGTGTGATGGACCCAAAGCCACCCAATTGAGTGGGGACTAGAATCGGCATCTCCTGAGTTCCAGCCCTGACCTCTTAACCATTGCAGACAAGAGAATATGACAGCAGGGTATAAAACTGTGCATGTTCTGGAAAAGAACCAAAGAAATTATTTTTCTTTGGCATCAAGAATTAGTATTATTTTAATTATTTTTCAAACGTGGGCATCATTTGATATGACAGAAAGGTTAACAGGCAACTCAGGATATTGGATGAAAAGCGCTTCACTCTAACTGGGTGCAGACAATGTGGAAAGTCACACTCAAAGGTTGTGGGTTGGTTGTTTTTGTCGAACTGTAGGAACAATACTGCAAGGTCAGTTGTCGTGTTGTCTGTGCTCAGCCGAGGTAACAAACCCAGGTGAGCAACCCACAGTTCACATGCTTACAAAAAACGATGGGTCCTTCCTGGGTTGTTTGTGTTTTACCAGCCTTGAGAGTCAGCATCCACATCTCAGAGACGACCCACAATTGATATTCAGCTCTTGAGTGTGGTTTACCATGTTTTCTGAGCCATTGGTATGCATAATTTGTGAAACGCAGTGAGTCAATCCCCAGTCATTTATTTGTTGGAAACCAAAGGCCAGCAAAAAACGACAAATGATTCAGTTGCCAATGTGACAGAGTTGATACTTCTTGCAGGTTGGGGAAGCAGTAATTCATATCCTGGAATCAGGCAACCAAAACCAGATCTTATCAGAACTGGGCTGTCAAATAGGTCAGGTCCCCAGGAACCTTACATGATGGCTTGTCCAAAACAGAAAGGGTGATGCCCTGTGACGGCGTCTTGGCCAGCCACTGTTGAGTTGAGTTCCATATACTTAATGGGTTAGTTTTCCCAACAAAGGCCTTCTCTGTGGGAGCTTCCAGATCCTTATCTTCCCATAGAAAATTTAGAATTGTGTTTTTGAAATTTTGCCATGAATGATGCAGCATCGGAGGTTGAATGGTTGGTCTTGTCCCACTCCCATTTCAGAGCAGTTTCTATTGCAGTGGGAGAAGGGAGCCAGAAGATACAGGATTTTGACGAGTTACCAGTTGTGTTCAGACCACACGATAACAACCGAAGGTCAATGGCAACCACACCCATGCTCAACCCTCAAGTGTGGGCTACTGTGTTGTCTCAGCCCAGCCGGTAAATCATCACAAATCACAACTCCCAGGGCTTGAATATAAGTGTGGTTTGTCATTGAACCTGCGGTTGTTCTCATGTTGTCTGAACCCAGCTATGCTAACAGCCATGACTTGCTACCCATGAACAACCCATTGAGGGAACCATGCTTGGTTATTGGTGTATGAACTGTGAGCCGTTCACCCTAGTTTGTGATTTTGGCTGGGTTCAGGCAACACAACCCTTATTTCAGTGACAACCTACAGTCAACCTATACTCAGCCCCAAGTGTGGATTATGCTGTGGTTTGAACCCAGCCAGCATAGCCTGAAGTGCCTGATCCTGCCTAATCTTGGAAGCTAAGCTGGGTCCGACCCGGCTAGAATGAGGATGGGAGACTTGAGCAGGCAGTTTGACCTGATGGCCTCCTTTCCAACTATATGACTCTGTGGGTTGCTGCATGCGAGCCTAGAAGAGGGTTACTTTAGCCTGATATCAGGCAAGTTGTCCTTGCAGCTCAGGAAATGGCTGATATGTCCTGTTTGCTGGCAGGAGGCCATGCCTCCTCTTCTTGGCCCACCTAAAGGCAGCCTTCCCCTAGCCCAGGGCGAGGAAATTGGCTGTTTGCACTGACTGGAGATAAGAACAAAGTTTCCTTGCTGAGGGGTGGAGAAAGGCAGCTGTCACTGTAGGAAAGGCAGCCTGTTTTTCTCTTGTCAAGGGAAAGGAATCCAATGACGCCAGGGCTGGCTGGGGCTTTGGGAAAGGGGCAGCGATTCAGTCTCCTGGGGAGCTTTCAGGCCCCGGGTTTGGAACAGTTCCCCACATCCACTAAAGTCCGCCATGTCCCTTCTGACCGGGAGTTTTTCCAGGGTCTTTGTCTCCATCAGCGCAATCCTTTTAGCTAAAGATGTTGCTAGTTGATTCTGGGACCTGCTGCATGCAGACACACGCTCATCAAGCCCTGAATGAGGGTTGCTCCCCCCCGGAGACTCCCAGAGCCCCAGAGTGGTGGCAAGGCTTGCTTTGGCCCAGCCTGCCCACGTCTAACGTGTCGTTAGCAGCCTTGCTGGTCTCACAAGGCCAAGATGCCTTCCCAGGGTCGTGCTCAGCCAGATAACTTAAGGATTGCGAATGTTCTAATTTCCAGTCGTTTGGTTCTGCAGGGGGGTGACAGACAGCTGCCCATGTACTATTAAATGTCGAGTGTTTGCTCCTGGCTCCTGGCCTTCGGTTTCTCGTCAACATATCACTAGCAGCACCTCCTTCGGCAGCCTATAGGGCTGGTCTCTTGGGGCTGCCGAGGGCCCGATGCTGACCTTCAGCAGGGCCACCTGTTCAGAGCTGGAACATGGCATGTTTCCTCTGCTGGGTTTTGAAGGTTTGTTTCTTGCTCCTCAGTGCTCAGTTTTGGGAAAGGTGAGGTGGAAAGAAATCTTGAAATGCAAGAAAGGAAGGAAAGATCTATATTAGCATTGTATGTCCTGGCTGTGCATTCATTGGGTTGCCATGTGTCTGACTAGACAGCACATAGCAACAACAAATTGTGCATTGCTCGTTAGTGCGTCTGTGTGAAATGCTAATGTGCCTCTTTATTCAGACAAAAAGGGCCGTTATGTTGAAGTGTTAAATGCGCTTTTCTATATTGCTTCCCCCTTGGAACTAAGCCACGGAGGTCTGGATTTGGGGATAAAAGCCATGGGGCACTCCCGTGGTGTGAGGTGCTAAAGGCTTGAATTCCAGGCTCACAAGGACCAGTTTCCTCAGTGGCTCTCTGCTTATGCGAACAGCACCCCCATCTTCTCTCTGCTTCCTTCCTGCTGTCATTGGGACTTCAATTGCACAATGTAAACATTTACGTATATTGGGATGGATCCATGCTCAGAGTAAGTAAATGGAAGCCATCTGGGCTTACACTAGTCATGAACTTGCCTGCTCCAAGCATAGCTTAGCATAAGTCTCGGTTCAACCCAAAGTATGAGGTATTTACGAGAAGGGCCAGAGGTCCATGGTGGAGTGAGAGCAGGACGTTCCAGGATCAGACCCTGGGAAAACCCTGCCTGAATGCTGGAGAGCCCTTGGTGCTCAGCGCCACGCCATCTGGATGGACCAAGGGCCTGGCATTGCACGAGGCAACTCACTTTGTTCCTACCAGATGGTGTTGGGGTGACCTGGAGCACTGTCTTCAAGATGCACATGCGCATATGTGCGCACGCACGCACGTGTGTGCACCCTACATGCTCCCTTACGCATTCGGCCCATGCTGCTCCTCCCATGCTCGTCTTGTTCATCCTTTCCTCCCAAGGATGGAAAGGTCATGTAGCCTGTCTGATTTAAGCACCCAACAATGGCATTGAAAACAAGCTCTGAGATGGTTTCCAAGCCATGGGGACGCTCCACTGCCCCTCCTGGAGACTCCACGGAGAATCCAAGTTGGGCTTCCATTCCACAGCTGCCCCAGTCGGCAGATCGGCAGATCGCCACCTCGCGTCTAATTCATGTTGTGCCTTTCAGTCTCGAGGGACAACCCTGGGATCGGCAGGGAGGTTTCGCTGTCCGTCTTGCCGCCACGAAGTGGTTCTGGACAGGCACGGCATCTACGGGCTGCAACGGAACCTGCTGGTGGAGAATATCATTGACATCTACAAGCAAGCTTCCGCGAGGGGGCCGGAGAGGTTGGTTGCCTGGGCGATGGACAGTCATGGGGCAGGGCACGTCCTTCCATCCCGCCATGTGGGTAAATCATCTCGGTTTTCCCAGATATCTACAGGAACCCCCCTTCCATTATCTTTCACAGCGGCGTGTCAACTGGAGAGCCAGAGAGAGCGTGTGGATAGCCCAGCTTTCCCTAATCTGTTGTCCTCCAGATGTGCTGGACAATAATTCCCACTGTAGCGTAATGGTGAAAGTGTTGGACTGGGACTCAGGAGATCTGGGTTCCAGGCCCTACGCATCGGGGAGCTGTGGGTCAGCCACGGACTCAGTTTATCTTACCCCACAGGGCTGTTGTGAGGATGAAATAGAGAGGAAGACAACCTTGTAAGCTGCTCTGGGTTCCTTGCGAGAGGAAGAAAGGCCAGGAAAAAATATAATGTAATACTCCTCCTCCTCTTCATCCTCCTAGCCACCTGGGTGTGGATTATGGGAACTGCAGTCCAGCACATCCAGAGGGCAGCAGGTTGTGGAAGGCTGGGAAAGATTTAAAGGTGCTTCTAAGATGCGAAGCAGCTCTTGATTTGTGGCTGGTTCTTGCCTTCAAGTCTTCTCCAACTGGTGGCAACCTTGTGAACCAAGACCCTCCAAAAATGTCCTGTAAATTCAAGGCCGCGGCTTCCTTGATGGAGTCCATCCATCTCATAGTCGGTCTTCCTTTTCTCCTTCTGCCTTCAGCCTTTGCCAGCATGACTGTCTTCTCCAGTGAATCTGGTCTTCTCATGGCGTGACCAAAATATTTATTTCCCTCAACTATACGGCTGTGAAATACTTCCTCCGGCCACTAGAGGTCTCTATGTGCCAAAAAATAGATGATCCGCTTTTAGGAATGGATGATCCTATTTCCACCCACTTCGTCTTGTACTTGGAACTCCACGATCCAATCAAGCCAGCGCTTTCCCTAGAAGCGAAAATAACAACACCGAGGCCATCATAATCTGGACATGTCATGAGAAGACAAGGCTGCCTGGTGAAGACCATCATGCTAGGGAAAATCAAAGGCAGAAGATGAAAGGGAAAACCAAATATGAGATGGATCGAGTCCATCAAGGAAGCCACAATCTTGAACTTGGGAGAGCTGAATGGAGCTGTCACGTCAAGGCATCTGGGAGGCCCTCATTCGCAGGGTTGCCATAAGCCAGAGACAACTTGAATACTTGAATAATGACAACAGGGAGCAGAAAATGAAAACAATTCATGCAACTTTTGTGGCATCCCTAAACATTGTGTCACTAGCCAGAAAATTCCAAAGGTAAATTCAGGGGCTACTGGATCAGACCAAGAGTCCATAACTCCCTGGTAACTTCCCGGTTGGATTATTGTAATGTGCTCTATGTGGGGCTCCCCTTGAAGATGGTCCGGATACTTCAGTTGGTTCAGAATAGAGCTGCCAGGGTGTTAATGGGGACCGGCAGGAATTCACATATAATGCCGTTCTTCTATTGGTTACACTGGCTGCCGATTGAGGTCCGGGCCCAATTTAAGGTGCTGGTGATGACCTACAAAGCCCTAAATGGCTTGGGTCCTGATACCTGAAGGAGCACCTTCTTCCTTATGTGCCCTCCCACCCCTTGAGATCTGAAGTGGAGGTCCCGCTCCAGGAGCCCTCCTTGAAGGAGATTAGGAGGGTGGCTACCCGGAGAAGGGTCTTCTCTGTGGTGTCGCCCCGACTATGGAATATGCTCCCCAGAGAGATTCACCTGGCACTGACATTATATTCTTTTTGGCATCAGGCGAAAAACGTTTTATTTCCCATCATTATAATGTTTAATTGATTTTACCTGGGGTTTTAGTATTTCAGTTGTCAATTGTGGTGTTTTGTTTTATCCTACTCTGTTTTTATTGTAAGGTGTCCTGAGACGCTAGTGATGCATGGGCTACAAAAGCTTTAAACAAACAAACTAAACTAAACTAAACTAAACTAAACTAAACTAAACTAAACTAAACTAAAAAGTGCAACACTCTCTTCATACAGTGGCCAAGTTGCCACTCCACAGGAAATTCCCAGGCAAGACAGGACTGCAACGTCCAAGAGCAGGTTTTCGTGGGTGCACTGGAGCTGTTCCAGAGCTCTCCTCCAGTGCCATGTTTCAGAGGCATCCATTTTGTCCCCCGCCAGCTCCCGTCCCTGTCCAGCTTTCACGCCCATCCACAGCGGTCAGGGATACAACAGTGTGGCTGACCGTGGCCTCGGCCTCCAGTGAGACATTCTTGCACGTGAGGATCTTTTCTATTCCTTCGCTGCTGCCCTTCCAAGTCTCGGTCTCCTGCTTTCTTGGCTGCAGCCTCCCTTTGAATGATGACTAAGCCCAGGCATGCGAATTCTTTCACGATTTCATTTTTTTCATTGTTAACCTGAAAATTGGTTAAATCTTCTGCAGTTATGATTTTTGTTTTCTTAATGTTCAGCTGCAACCCTGCTTTGCACTCTCTTCCACTTTCATCAGGGGTCATTTTAATTCATTGTTGCTTCCTGCCAGTTATATGGGATCCTTATCTATTAAATTCTTGATGTATCATCTGTCAATTTTCACTCCTTCCTCCAATCCTAATCCATCTTTTATGTTCTGTATAGAGTCTGAACAGATAGAGGGATAAAATGTACTCTTGTGTAACATCTTTGCCTATGGGAAACCTTTCTGTTTCTCCATATAGAAACATCAAAACAGAGCGAGTCCGAAGGGGTCTCCTGGGCCATCTAGTCTGACCCCTGGCTCCAGCTGGCTCAACTCATGACATGCCCACCATGTGGATGTCCAGCCTATCCTTGAACACCCGCACCAATGGGTCCTCAACCACCTCTCGGGGAAGCCCATTCCATGCCCTCAGGGTCCTGACTATCAGGAAGTGCTTCCTGGCATCTAAACGGAACCTGGGTTCCCTGAGCTTTGCTCCGTTGGAGCGCGTCCTGCTTTCCTCTGCAGGGGAGAACAGGCCTCTACCCACCTCCGTGTGGCACCCCCTCACGTACCTGTGTGTTGCCAACAGATTCTGCCCTTGCAGAAGCTTCTTGTCCATGATGCAGGTGACGCATCAGGACAGTCAAGCGCTGAGCCACCCCCACTTCCTTCAGGGCCATCCAAAGCTTCCCGTGAGCCACACAGTCGAAGGCTTTGCTGTGGTCCATAAACCAGATCGATCATCTTGTGAAATTCCTGAGTGGGCTCCAGTAGCCGATGCCTGTTTGCACCTTCCTGTTCAGGATCCAGCTCGGACGTCCGGCATTTCTCCCTCCACACAGGGGGATATTCTTTGTTGCAACCCTTCGAGCATCACTTTGCTCGTGTGGGAGGCCAGTGTGATGGTCCTGTGGGGGCTGCAATCTTCTGCATCTCCTCTCTTGAGGACTGGGATATATATTGAACATTTCCACTTACATATATTGAACGATTTCCGTTGTTTCTTTGTCTACATATCCTTGTTTGGATTTGGACTGATCTGGACAGATTCAGTCTTTGAAGCTGGGAATAGTTCTATTGGTACCTCACCTAACCTGGGCGCTTTGTTCCTTCCAAGGGCAGGGCTGTATCCCTCCATTTGCTTTTATAACTGGTAGTTAAGGGGCAGCAGAACGCATTCTCCCTGTCTGCTCCCCGCATTTCAGGGGCTGCTTCCAGCTGAATGAGATTCTACAAGGGCGATCCCATGCATTTTTAGACAGAGAAAGGGCCTTCAACTCCCAGCATGCCCCTACAGTGCTGGGAATTGTGGGTCTTGTCTCAGTCTGGACATTCCTTGAGTTGTATCCGAAAAGGACAAGGAAACCAGGAAGATTTTCCTAGAAGCAACATAGGAAGAGAAAAGGAAACTTGCATCTTGACATTTATAGCAAGACTATGAGCAGCTGCAAGGCCCAAGTCACCCTCAGCAACATCGGGGTGTAGAGGCATCAGGGCTGACCGGGACGAGGCACCTGTGCTTTTTTTTATTAAGAGGAATGCTGACACCATTCATCTCCCACCTGCTCAGAATTCCCCTTTTCCCCTGAGCTTCCTGCTTTTGCCTCATGGGCTTATTTTCCCTCCCCACGTGAGCTGCTTAGCTGAACTGAGCCAGTGTGGTGTCGTGGTGAAGAGCCTGGGACCGGGACTCAGGCGATCTGGGTTCGAGTCCCCGCTCGGCCATGGAGCCCACTGGGTGACTTTGGGCCAGTCACAGACTCTCAGCCCAACCAACCTCACAGGGTTGTTGTTGTGGGGATAAGATGGAGGAGGAGATGTAAGCTGCCTTGAGCCCTTTGTACAAAGAGGCAGGATATAAATTGATTAAATACATAAATAAATAAACTGCCCCGACCAGGGAGGGCTGCTCTAGGCTTACTGGGTGCTTTGCAAACATCTCCAGCCACTCACCCTCTCTGGGTTAGAACTTCATGAGAACCTGCACCTGCCAAAGCTGATTATGCTAATTTGGCTTTTTGCATCTGGCAGGAATGGCTTATTTTTCCCTCAACAAACATGCAAACCCACCTGGAGAAGGTGGGTGAGATGAATGTTCGCAGCTACAATGTCTTGTTCTCTATTGTGATGCAAAATATTCCGGGGGGCTTGGTCCTGAATCTCAATGAAGACCCGTTAGCGTTCTAAAAAGTCTGTTCCGGTGGAGAAGAGAACTGGTAGAACTGGCGTGTTGCACAGATCTGCACAGCTGCCTGCAATTTTGCACTCCCTTGTGCGGGGGTCACGCTCGCCAGCATCGCAATGAGTGCTGGTGCACAATGAAAGCTTGTTACGCCAGTATCGGTGAGGTGGTGCATCCACCATAGACTTTTGACTTATATGAGCTTTTCCGGATGCCGAACCCCCTCCCCAGATGCTGTGCATCACCATGAAAGCTCAGAGTAAAATCTGGAGCGGCAGTAGAGTTTCTGCAGAGCTCCTTAAAGGTTCCGGCTACAACATGGAGTAGATGCACTGCCCCAGTGGGTCTCAGCCCGACCAGTCAACAGTTGCCACCAAATCCCTGATCCAAAGTGTGGTGTGTGGTTTTCTGCCTGGGCTTAGCCAGACTAGGCTCTGTGTGGCTCCTCCTTGCTCTTACCACAAATGTGGACATCTCTGGTCGACAGCCCCTTGCAAGTCGGTCTCCAAGACTGTCAACACCACCGAGCTATTTGCTGGCCCATCTTCCCCACACCTACCAATGTTAGTCATGGTGGAGAATGTGCCTTGCATGTAGAAGTCCCGAGTTCAGACATTTCTTGGGTAACTGTGCTGGATATGATCTCCCAAGATGGTGAAGAACAAGATGGTGAAGAGCTGCTGCTGGTTGGAGATGACCAGCTTCCCCCAGTCCTGGTGACCTCCAGATGGGACGGACTACAAGGCCTTCATTGTTTATGCCGGCTGGAGATGATGGAGAAGAGTTGAAGTCCAGCCCATCTGGAGGGCCCAGCATGTTAGAAGTAGCTGGAGCAGACAAGATGGGTGGCCCTGTGATGTGATTTTGTGTAAGGCAGCTTTGGATACCTGGGCTCACTTGCTGCACGACAGTGGCCCAAAATAGCATGACTCAACCCCTGGGTTCTTCACGTTTGCGGTTTACTTGCCTGCCTACTCTCCTGGAACCTTTGGTTGCTCACCATAGATGACTCAGTGATGGACAGGTCTCGGTGAAGGTGGCGGGGCCTCTAATGTCCTGAACTGGTGTTCTCCAGATGTGTTGGACTTCCATTTCCAACATTTCTAACTGTTGGTCATGGTGGTTGGAGCTGATGGGAACTGGAGTCTAACACATTGGAGGGGGCTTCAGCTTGAGAAAGGTTGCCTTAAATTCCTGTAGAATCACTGCTGGTTTGGGTGACTGGAAAGGAAAAGCCTCTGAGGATGCGGCTTCTTATGCCAAACCTGCTTTCTCCTGGATCAGATCTTCCGTCCTTCTAGTGGAAGAGCACGTGACTTGAATTCAGGAGGTCCTGGGCTCACATCCACGTTCTCCTTCAGCTGAAAAACACTCCTGCCTCAGGCACAGAGAGCCACTGTCAGAGCTTCACAGTGTCTGCTCTGGCTGGCAGCAGCTTTCCACGATCGACCACTATACCTATCTAGGCCTGCCCACCTGCCTTCCCCATTCAATCTTCTCATGCGCTCTGCATGGGGCTGCCCTGGACGAAGTCCAGAAGCCGCGGCTCATGCAGAATGTGGCAGCCAGATTAATACCCAGGGCCTGCAGGTCCAACCACACAAGTCCAGTTCTGGGCTGCCTGCGTTGTCCACCTGTGTGCCTCCGGGCCCAGCTCAAGGTGCTGGTTTTACCTTGTAGCAGCTTGCATGGCTTGGGACCGCAGCACTTCTCCCAACTTGTCCTCAGACACTAAGCTCAGCCCTGGGGCCTCCTCCTGAGTGCCAAGCCCAAGGGAGGCTCCGAAGGTAGCCACAAAGGAGAGGGCCTTCTCAGTGGGGGCCCCCATCTCTGGAACAGCCCCCTACTCTGGCCCACCTGGTGCCAGACTTGTCCTCTTTGCAGCTGCAGGTCAAGACGGCCCTTTAGGTCGAGGCCTGTCAGATATGCTTGGATGCCTGTGGGCTCCAGGGTGTTTTTACAGAGCCGTTGCTTGTCTTAGCTGTGTCAAACATGTCCCTGTTTTGGTTTTATGCTCCTTCATTGTCATGTGTTGTCTTGATGTGTGCCTCATGCCAGCTCCCCAGGGAGCTTCAGAGGTGGCTCCGGACGGGAGCAAAAAGCGGCCTCTCACGCCCCTGTCCCTGTCCCCATCCAGGCCGCTGCTGAAAAGCGAGCACCCCACCTGTGAGGAGCACGAGGAGGAGAAGATCAACATCTACTGCGTGACGTGTGCCGTGCCCACATGCTCCCTCTGCAAGGTCTTCGGGGAGCACAAGGAGTGCGAGGTGGCCCCTCTCTCGGACATCTACGCCAGGCAGAAGGTGGGCCTCGCCTGCGGCCTTTCCAGCGGCTCCTGGCGCGCTTGGGCTCTTCCACCCCTGCCTCCCCCGGCCTGGCGTCGGGGTGCAGTTCCCCTCCTTCCCAGCCCGCAGTGGCCAGGGTGACCGGGAACGCCCCAGGCTGGAGGGCCCCAGGCTGGAGAAGGCTGTTCTAGACGAGGGGAGGTAATGTCACTGGAGATGCAGGGGCATGGGACCCCCGCAGCAGGATGCTCCTCCTTGCACAGTGGCCCGCGCGGCACCCTGGAAGCCGGGCTCGGAGCTGCTTGGCTGCTAAAGCTCCATTGAAGGGGCTCTGGGAAATGTAGTCCCATTAAAGGGCTTAGATGCCTTGTCCTAAGTGAGGCCACCAAGCTGGACTGGAGTGACCTGGCGGTTATACAACAGTGCTCCTGGTGGAGCTATTTGCTGGGACCTGCACCTGGGGAAATCACCGTGGCAGGGCCATCGCCTCACCTGTCTGCCTACAGGTGAGGCTCTGGCGTTTGCAGGCACCCAGGTGGCAAGGTATTCATAGAATAGTAGAGTTGGAAGGGGCCAGGAAGGCCATCTAGTCCAGCCCCCTGCTGATGCAGGACACCATGTTACACCATCCCACTCAGATGGCTGTCCAGTTTGATTTTGGATGCCTCCAGTGTGGGAGGGCCCCCCACCTCTCCAGGCAGTTGGTCCCACTACCGTATTGCTCTGGCAGCTTTTCCTGATGTCCAGCCTGAATCTGGGTTGTCACAGCTTGACTTGATTATTTCGTGTCCTACACTCTGGCTGCAGCAAGAAGAGATCTTGTCCTTCCCCTTTGTGACAGCCCTTGTGATTCTCATAGAGGGAAATCACATCCCCCCTCAGTCTTCTCTTCTCAGGGCTGAACATGCCCAGTTCTCGCAGTCTCTCCGCATTCCTCTGTCCTTGAGCAGCTGCCAGCAGGACTCAGACATTCAGGGCTAGAAGGACAAGTGGTCTGGCTTAGTATATTGCTGCTTCACCAGCACAAGGAACCTCAGGGACAAAGAGTCAAGGCAAAACAAGCCATTTAGCTCACAAGTGAGATCAGCATCCGCATGAGGGCGAGACACGTGTGGGCTATTTCTTTGCTTTTTAAATTATCTCAAGAAATCATTTAGACTCATTTAAACACATACATTTTCAGCAGAAGTCAAAATAAGGGCAGCACAAAGGGAGTTAAATTTCATAAATCTGTTTCATAAAGTTACAGACAGGAGCTAAATGAAATCCCTCATGAAAAATCCTGAAGAAACTTAAGAATTCTTGCAGCTGAGCCTTATCAGAGATCCTGGAATCATTTAAGATAGAAACATAGAAACAGAGAGAGTCAGAAGGGGTCTCCAGGGCCATCTAGTCTGACCCCCAGCTCCAGCCTCAACCACATGCCTAAACTAAGTCCAAGTTTGGAAAGGAAAAATACAACCAATGCACGGCTTTAAAGACAACCATCCAGGGCCAAGCAGTGGAAGAAATGAAAGTTCAGAAATAATCCTCGTCTCAAGTTGAGTGTTCAGCTTTTCATTTTGTTTCAAAAACACAACAAAACAGTGTGGGGAAAAGTGCACTGTAAGTGCGGATCTGTAACACTCTTCTTCGCATGTTCACAAGGGCTTAAACCACATCCTTTCCTTAAGGTGTATTCCTATGCAGGTTTTGACAGAAAAACGCCTACAACTCCAAGCATGCTCCAGGCATATCTCTAGTTTTATCTAAATACGTTTAGATAAATTCTCTGCCTTCTCTCTGACTAAATAACCACCCAGAGAGCTTTGGCTTTGGGGCATATAGAAATAAAATAAATAATAACAGAAGTACCAGCAGCTTCAGTTACCAGATAGACAAATTCCATAATACCAGTTTCAGAAAGGGTTCTGAAGCAGGAGGGTGAGAGTCAGCCTGCCCAGTGTATTGCATTGAACTTTCGGCCTGAAGGACAGGACTCGTTTGCTCAATGTAATGAGCTCCTGACTGACCTAGAGAAACTGAGAGAGGCAGAAAAGTTGGTGGACAAGACCAAGCTGCTGCTCCAAAGCCTGCATTTCAGGGCCACCAAGGTGGTCTTCTCTCAAAAGCCACATTTTCCATATACTGGGGCAGCTAAAAACGTGCCCCCAGAGAATCCCAATGCCAAGGGGGAGAGGGGGTGTAGGGAGTGTGTGTGTGAGAGAGAGATTTGTTAGGAAAAGCAAACATTTTGGCACAAGCTGGGCCTGTACAGGAGGAACCACCTCCACCTGGACCAAAATGGAACCGAACTGCTGCCTGTTGCTGGTGGAGCAACTGATTAACTGAACACTGGGGAGAATCAGAACCAGGAAGAATCCAGTTCAGGTTGAATCTTCCCCTGGGGATGCAAATAAAAAGGGTTTCCCATCATCCAAACAGTGTTAGGGAGGGAACAGGTCAGGAGCATGTGGTGGAACATGGCAACTGGTCCAAGAAGTCCAAGTGCCACAGTGAAGGCTGGCCTATTCTGGGCGCAACTGGGGTGAGGCATTTCTGGGCCAAGATCAGAACTCTCTGAGTCGGGATGGGGCAGCTGGAGTGGCTAGTTTTATTGGAAAACCTCGATGTGGTGAGCTTAGCCTTTTGAATGGAGAGTATCTGTGTGATGTGGCCATATCTGGGCACAACCGCTACAGGAAGGTCAGGGAAAGGCGTTGCTCTGTACATCAAAGAGGACATGCTGTCGGTCAGGTTAGAAAGCCTAAAAGGGACAGATTCCTCCCCAGAACCACTGAGGTGTGAATGCCAGGCCCCAATAGCAATTTGTCATCTGGGTGACCTTGAGGTGGAAAGTGAAATCAAGGGGGAATCCAAGCAAGGATGTGTGGTAATCATGAGTGATTTCAACTGCCTCCACATGGAGCAGAGAGATGCAAAGGGGTTAAATTTCTTGAAGCCCTCGATGAATCTGTGGCCGCAATGACTCTGTCCCAGGCAGTTGTGGAAACGGCCAGAGGGGAGCTCACTCTGCATTTAATCTGAAATGGTGCCATCCAGGACCCAGTGCCAGACATGAGATTTGTTGACCCAAGCGGAAACTATGACCTTAGTGCTATCAGATTTCAAATATATTCGCATGGAAAGTTGCCAAGCAAGTAGAGTACAGTCACACCTGACTTTAACAGAGGAAACATTTCTAGAATAAGCAGACTCATACAAAGGAAGTGGGAAGGAGGAGTCAAGTCAAGACGTTTAAATCTTTCCAAAATGTGGGGAGGTTACTCAAAACCACTATAATAGAAGCTCAGCCAGAATGTGTTTACCGCAGGTTAGGATTACTGAGTCTAAGATGTCACCAGCAAGACGGAGACAAGAAAACTCCCTTTGCAAAATAGAATCTTGCCCAAAGGAGGAGAACAGAAAGGACCATAAACATGGCCGAAGGACATGAAAGCAGTCAATAAAAGATGCAAAACAACATTTTGAAGAGCATATTGCTAGCCACATCAATAAAACACTTTTTTGAATACATTCAAAGAAAGAAACCAGCTAGGCAAGCAGCTGAACTGTTAGATCATCATGGAGTACTGAAGGATGATAAGGAGATGGTGGGAAAGCTGAATGCATTCTTTTCATCTGTTTTTACTTCAGAAGATGTAGGATAGATTTTTGTGCTTGATGCTTTCTGGAAGTGAGTCTGAGGAAAAAAAACTAGAGGCAGAAGACAGAGTTCTTGAACTTATTGTCAAACTGAAAGCTAATCCATCACTGGGCACAGGAGACCCATCGTAGGATTTTAGATATGAATTTGCTGATCATCTAAGAAAAAGATGTCTGTAAGATTAGCCTGTGCACCAAAGGACTGGAGAAAGGCCAATGTAACATCTAGTTTTCAAAAAGTGATTCACAGGGGATCTGGGAAATTGCACGCCAGTTCGCTTAGTGTCTGTTCTGTATAAAGTGGTTGATTCCTCCTCATCGAGCTGGGTTGGTTCATGAGTGGTGATGCATCGATCTGACCTTCTGAATTCTCCCCTCAAGGCAGAGCTGACGGATGGGATTGGGGCTCTCGTGGCTGCGAATGACAGGATCCAAGCCTACATCGGCAGTTTGCAAGGCACGTGTAAGAATATTGAGGTAGGGCGTTGCTCCTTGTCGTTCCTTGTTCACAAGCTCCTGGGAAGGGTCAAGAAAACCGGAGGCAAAATGGGTGGCTCAGCATGCCGAGCAATCCAGCCCCCGAGTGGCTCCCAGGCAGGCAACAGGGCCGAGCGAGGCTTGGCACACCTCGCTGGCCAGTCCAAGCGGTGGCCGTGCGCCATTCCGAAGCACGCTCAGCTCATGCGCATTCTTCATGGGCCCATGAACTCATGTCGTGCTGTTTTGGAACTAGGCCAAATTGTACCCTTGCCAGGGTGAAAATGCAGAGCCCAGCTCTGCTTCTGGGCTCCTTCTAGTAGTCCCAGTAGGCATGAAAGTCACGAGTCCTGGGGTCCCACCACAAGCACATCAGGTCACGTCTTCTCAGCAGAAAAGACAGCTTCTTTGAGGGGCTTTGTCACATCACCTTCCGCATCAGGGCAGTTGCTGAGATGCACCTGGCCGTGTTGGTGGCGCTGGAGGAATTGGTGGCCCTTGCAAAGGAGGAATGTCCGGTGGACCAACTTTTCTGAAGTGGCTGGTGGTAGATATGTCCCATCTCAGCATTCCCTCTCATAGCTGGCTCGGGGACGGCGGTTGCTGGCCCTCGCAAAGGGAGTGGGTCCTCAACTGGCTTGCGCTTCCTCTCTCTGTTGTCCATGCTGATCTTCTCTGGTGGCCATTCCGGTCATGAGAACATGCCCTGAACCAGGTTGCGACAAGCTAAGGGCCCGCCCAGTCCATACAGGGCCAACCAGATGCCCCAGCTGGAAGCCCTCAACCAGCACCTGAAATCCAATACCCCTTGTGTTCCTCAGCAACTGTAACCGGAGACGATAGGTAGCCATAACGACTAAAGCCATCGATAGTCTTCTCCACCCACAATCTGCCCAATGCCCCCTCCAAAGCCATCCAGGTTGGTGGCTAGTCCTCAGCCTCGTGCTAGCAAGCCAACCGCACCGTTCAGGTCTATACTTCGTGAAGGTGCATGTTATAACACCAACTCATGTGGCTTTTCGCAACCTCAGAACTACTAACTGCTCTGTCCGACCCAGAATACCATCTCCAACCATAGGGAACATCCACAGGGAAACAACATAAATCAACCCAAGATGGTTGTGAAGTTTGTCCTTTCATCTTCCCGAAAGGCCCACCCTCTGGTTTCTTGATCTGAGTATTATGGGGGAGAAGAAATCTGAAACCACACATGCCAGGTGCTGAATGCTAAAGGCTAGGTTTTGTGTGTCATATGCCATTTGAGATGGATTTCCCACTCCATAAATTGCCAGGTTTTGTCTGAGGCCGATTTTCTGGCTTAACAAAGCCAGAAAATTGGCCAGGTAATGCTGTTCAAGTAGGGTGTGGAATTTAAGGACTCCTGATTTAAATCATTCTATTATATTATATTTCTGCATGATTAAGGAAGAAGCAAATAACTTTCTAAGTGCTCTAGAGGAAAAAAGCCGATCACTAATATTTCAGCATATATTCTGTTTGTTTTGCGTTTTGCTGTCCTACTTTCCTCAGTTGCTTGTAGATAAATGGGTTTTGTGAAAAAAAAGAAGAAGAACAGACACTTAGTAAATTAAGCAGAATAGGCTTTTTGGGAGCAGGTGGGCGGGATTCAGACACTGCTTAAATTGCTGGTGTTAATAGATTTTTGTGTACGCAAATGCTTTCCCCTAGGGAAAATTTGTCACTTGTTTATATAGATGGTGCCCATATGCATATACATTTTGGTAGGAATATATAAGCACGTGTTTAAAAAGAGCAGTTCCAGAGAGGAAGTGAACTAATGGTTTGATGTCTTGGCTTGTTCTAATTAAAGTTACAACAAACAGTAGTTCTTTGAATTGGCCATCATTGTGGGCAATTGTGCTTAGTTTAAAAGTGACGGTGCCAGTTTTCATTTCTTGCCCTGGCACATGGAGGAGGAGGAGGAGGAGAGAGGTGAGGGTATATTCTCACAATGACAAACCATTTTTTAATGGCTAAAGTGGGCTGGTCTGTCTGAAGGTGAGGTTTAAACATTCTTTTACTGGCTTTCTTTTCCGTGCAGGAAAATTGCAAAGCTCAGAAGCAAGCCCTGTGTGAGAAGTTTGACCGCATGTGCGCCATCCTGGAAGAGCGGCGCAAGATCATGCTGCAGAGAATCACCTACGAGAGGGACGAGAAGAGCCAGCACCTGAAGTCCCTCAGCAAGGCATGCAGTGACCATATCGAGTCCTCGTCCAAGCTGGTGGACACGGCCCTGCAGTCCATGGAGGAGCCCCAGATGGCTGTGTTTGTGCAGGTGAAGTCACGGGGAACTGCTCTGCTCAGCCTCTGCATCCGGACAAGAAGAAATGTGTGGTGTGCCTCTCTTGGGCTGTTCCACCTCAGAAGGAAAGTTGGGGAGATGTGCACTTGAATGTCTCCTCAGGAAAACAGCTTCCTCTGTCTGGATGGGTGACTTAAATACTGCAAACTGCCTGGAGGGCTTTGGCTACGGGTGGTATAGAAATGTGACAATGATGATGGGAACTCAGCAACTGGGGAGGAAAGAACCAAGGCATCTATGCACTAATTTTCTACATACAGGGAGGGTGGATTTGGGGACTTTGGCAGAGTTTTTTTGTGGGCAAGCATTCAAACTTGCAATTCACTGTCCTTCTGAGGTGGTGCAGTTTGTACCACGGGATTCTGCATTGCTGTTGTTGTGTTGTTGTGGTTAATGAATCTCGTTGCCAGTTCAAAGCAAGGGATAAGGAAAGAATAGCAGCTGGTCTGTTTACTGGCTCTCTAAAATCCAAGGGTTGAGTTCAGGAGCACTAAATGGATAATGCTTCTGCTATCCCATCCACGCAGAGGAAAACTGTGCATACAGCAATTCCTGGGTGAGTCATTCAGAGCAGATGAAGAATTGTGGGCATTTCCTTGGAGCAGCTGCTAAAGTTTGGTGGTCAGTCTAGCATTTCCCACCAGTCAACAACACCTGGCCATGGGCCGGGCTGCCTGGGGCTTCTGGGAGCAGCAGTCCAACCCATCCAGAGGGCACCCTGTGGGGGAAGGGGGTCACAGAGGATGGAAGCATAGATCCATGGCTGTAGCTGGCCAGTGGGTCTTCTCCAGAGATGCACGACAGCAAGGGAGGCCGCCTCATCCTGAGTCTGACCTTGGCCCATCTGGCCCAGGACTGCCAACACTTGCTGGCAGCAGTGGCTCTCCAGGGACTCAGGCAGGTGGTTTTACAGCCCTACCTGGAGATGTTGCTGGAGAGCCAACCTGGAAGCTTATCCTGCAGAACGGAGCTCTGCCACTCAAGCAGGAGTTGCCTCCAAGAGCTGTACTTCTTTACAGGGCTACTGATGACTTGACCACACATAACAGCCACATAAAGCAAGCAGGCTATGCATGGCATGTGCTAACTGTGCATTCTTTGGTTGGGCCCTTTCAGCTGACGTGGCAAAGGGCAAGTGCTTAGCCTGGCTCCATCTCTGGACAACCTGCGCTCCTGCTCAGACCCCCTCCCCCATTCTCAGCAGCCGAGCGTGGGCTTCGCAGGCAGGAAGAGTCTGGGAAAGAACCCCTGCAGGGGCATGCTGGGAGTTGTAGGCCTCTTCTCTGTCTAAATCTGACCCTTCAGTACCAGCAACAAATCTTCAGAATGGAGAGGAAGCTGTGCAGAGGCTGGGAGACCACCGAACAAGGGGAAGGGGTGCGGCCATCCGCAGAAATCCAGACTGCCAGGTTGAGGCCCAAGGTGGGCTGGATTTGGGAGGTGGTTCTGAGGTTCTGTGCCCCTTTAATGGGCAGGATGGAGCTCAGTTTGGCATGAGGCATCTTCCTATGCTTACCTCCCACAGTTCTACCAGATATTATTAGCTAGAACAGTCAAACATTTCCTGACATGAAACTGACTCATTGAAGTAGAAACAAGAAGAGGTACTGTTCATTTTTTTCATATGCTTTTAAAAATAAGTCTTGATTTTTCACTAACGTTCCCTTTGTCTCCTCTCTTTTCTCCTTCAGAATGCCAAAGTTCTCATCCAGAAGTAAGTATGATTCACCGGCTGGGTTCAGACAACACAGCAACCCACACTCAAGGGTTGAGTATGGGTTGAGTGTGGGTTGTTGTTGCAACATAGGCTGTCATGTTGGCTGGCTGGACCCAGCCACGTTCTGTTAACTGCAAACTACCTAAAGTCCACAATCCAACAAGGAACCTTGGGTTCTCTTCATTGGTTGTTTGTGGTTAACGAATCATGGTTTGTTAGCAGGCTGGGTTCGGTCAACACAATAAGCAAAATTTCAGTAACTCACATTCAACCCTTACTTAACCCTCAAGTGTGGGTTGTCGTCTTGTCTGAACCCATTCATTTTTTTGGTGCGTCTCTTCCTTGACCTTTCTTTCTCCCCTCACCAACCGCCTTCTGCAACTCGGGAGAAAGGCCCTCCACTGGGGTCTGCAGTGACTTTCTCCCCCCACCTCAGGATTGCTGAGATGACGAACGGTTGCAAACCAGAAGCGCTGGAACTGGGATACGACAACATGGATCACTACGCTGTGGATTTCAATGCTGAGGAACGAGTTCTCTACCAGCTGGATTTCATCAAAGGTGCGGAGGGCAAGAGAGGGGGGCCTCTGGCTGCCCAGATTGCAGAGCAATGCAGAAGAAGGAACCAGTGAGTCCTGGATCAAATTTGATCCAGGACCCAGTGAGTCCTGGCTCAGATCAAACCAGAACTTTCCCTGGAAGCTAGAATGATAAAACTGAAGCTGTTATACTTCAGGTACATCATGAGAAGGTAAGACTTCCTGCAGAAGAGAGTTGTGCAAGGGAGAATAGAAGGCAGAAGGAGAAAAGGAAGTCCAAATAAGAGCTGTCCAGGTGATCTTCTATGGTCAGGCGTCAACTTCAGCATTTTCTGCACCAATACAGTGAGGTCTTCGCCTGGCATGTGACTGGAAATGAACCTGCACAGGGTTCATTCCCATGAGAACAGTGGTCCTCAGTATTCCTCTGGGTGTAACTCTTCAGAGGAAGGGCTTCTTGCAACTTTTCAGGGCTACTGTTCTGAATTCCACATCCCACTCTAGAATTTTGGTGGCGCAGAAACATCCAGATACCAAAGTCCCAAATATGGGTTGAAGGTCATCCTTAGACCAAAGAGGGTATTGTAGAGCTGGGAAGGGTCCAGAAAAGGGCACCCAAGATGATCCAGGGACCAGAACAACTCCCCTCCAAGGAAAATTTACAATGTTTGGAGTCTTTTAGCTTAGGAAAAATGTGACTAAGGCAGAGAATTATACTACCGTTTTGCATGTGACCAAAGAGAGAACATTAGTTATCAGACATGTTAGAAAGTCAGTGAAGCATATAAAATTATGCATGGGGCCAAACGAAGTGGATCAGAACACATTTTCTCCGTCTCACATAATGCCAGAGCCCAAGTGGGTCCATTCCATAAAGCCAATTGGTAGGAACCTCAAGACAGAGGAATGGGGTTCTTCTTCATGCTGTACCAAGCGAGATGATTATTATTTTTATTATTATTATTATAACATGATGGAATTTGCTGCCTCGGGATGCGGTGAGGGCCACCAGCTTGGATGGATTTAAAATGGGATTGGACTCCTTCCTGGACGAGCAGAAGGCTGTCCCTTTCTACTCGTCCCAATGGCTCTGCCCTGCCTACAGTATCAGAGGCAATATTGCAATGCGCAGCAGTTGCCGGGGAGCATGGGTAGGCAGGCACCATTGCACTGATGTCCTGCTGGTGGGCTTCCCACATGCACCTCTTGGCCCCTGTGGGAGCCAAACAGGGGCTAGATCTGGCCTTCGGTCTGATCTAACATGCCCCTCTGTGTGTTCTGGGTTTCAGGGCAGCATCAGCCAACAGAGGAGCCGTATCAGATCAGAATGGGGGTCCGCCAATACAGCAGGTCACGCAGCCTGTGGGGGGACCCCCGGTGGAACACACGCGCTCGTCTTTTCACTGCCAGCTTTTCTCTCTCCGCCAGTGGAAGAGCTGGAGCCAACCGCAGAGGAAGACGGGGCCTCCGGGGAGGCTGGGGACGTCGGCGAGGGCAGGGAAGACGCCGAGGACCTTCTTGCCCTTGGGAGTGACGATTCGTTTCACGGGAGGGCTCTCCTGCCGGGCGACTCGCTCAGTGGCGCGGCCAGCTGGGTTGCGGCTCCTCAGCCTGGGACCGAAGGCCCGGCTGGCAGAGAGGGCAGCTTGTGCGGAGCCCAGCAGGTGAGCAACATGGAAGTGCCGTCCTTTGGATGCCCCCATCACCCGCTTGGCAGAGGAGTCTCCGTCCTTGTTGCCTTCTGGCATCTCACCGGACTAGTGGCAGAAACTTGCATGGGTTTCATTCATTCATTCATTCATTCATTCATTCATTCATTCATTCATTCATTCATTTATCGATTTATCGATTTATATCCTGCCTTTTTCCTACAAAGGGCTCAAGGCAGCTTACATCATTCTCCTCCTCCATCTTATCCCCACAACAACCCTGTGAGGTAGGTTGGGCTGAGAGTCTGTGACTGGCCCCAAGTCACCCAGTGGGCTCCATGGCTGAGCGGGGACTCGAACCCAGATCGCCTGAGTCCCGGTCCCCTGCTCTGAACTTCTACGCCACGCTGGCCCCCTGGGTTCTGCCTCATCAGGTACCTTGGGAGGGACGGAGTGTTTGACGTCCACATTCTCTGCATAATGCGTAAAGCAGCTGATGAAGGGGATCGTGGCCCACAGGAGTTTATTCTAGGGAAAAGACAACAGAATCATCCAACCATCGAACCGTCGGACAATAGATTGGAGGGGGCCCATGAGGCCATCGAGTCCAACCCTGCCAAGTGCAGGATGTTTGAAGTGTCACATGACTGAAGGTGCAACCCTATGCAAGTGCAGACAGAAAAATGGGCTCCAACTCCCAGCATGCCCAGCATGCAATTTGCCCCGGATCGTGCCCTCAGTTATTTCTGCTGCACTAAACCAGCCCCGCTGCTTTCCGGAAGTCATCCTTGTTCCCGTGGGCTTCAGGTTAACTGCACCAGCAGAGAAGGGTGACAGGGCTTCTCACTCTGACATCCTGCAGGGGCTTGAGGAGGAGACCCATCCCAGGTGTTTCGTTTTACATATCTTGCTGTTTGTTTTAGCTGTTTTGAATTTTTGAAATATTTTTTGGTTTTATGATATTTTAATTTTATTTTATTGCCTCATTTTGATGGATTGTTGTTGTAAACCACCCTGATAGCTTTGGCTATGGGGCAGTATAGAAATGGAAATTGATGATGATGATGATGATGATGAATGGCTGTTTCCAGGATCTTTGGCACTGCCGCTTCTGCCCAGTGCTGCTGTTCAGCTCCTGAGCACTGCTTCAAAACTGAGCAACTCACAGAGTGAAGGAGCTGCTGAACCCCTGGCATACAGAGACACACGGTTATTGCAATATTTCATTTTTCTGTGGCTGGATTTCTGTGCCAAAGTCTGGTGATTCAAAAATAAAAGACAACACAGGGTGACGCTGCACAGGGCCGCAGAGCTGAGTTGAACATGTCGTCCGGTTCTGAAGCCCATGGGCTGCCAGGGTTCTTGACTTGCTCTTTGGCTTTTCTCTTGACGTTTGCCTCTTTCTAGGGCCAGGTGGATGGAGAGATCCATCTGGCCGACTCCAGTTCGCCCGCATCCCTGCCAGATAGCGCCTTGACCAGCAGCACGCCCGGCCAAGCCACCGGGCAACCCACAGCGGAAGGAGCCTCTGGGGACGCCTTCAGCTCCATGGACAGCTCAGCGGAGCCCCAGGAAGCCAGGGGCCTGGGCGGCAGCAAGGAGTGCGAAGCCGGCCCCGCGCTCCTTCTGAATGGGGTGGCATCTTCCGCCAGCCAGGTCAGTGACGTCATGAGGCTCGTCTTCTTTGGCTTTGTCGCCATGTGCTTTCTGTATGCCTCCTTGTGATTTGACAGTGGAAATAAACTACAACCCACCAGAATGCCTCTGGGGAGCCGTATGGTGTCAGGTCACAGGAGCAAAGGGTGCACCCCACAAACTGCGGCAGCTGCCACTAATTTTCAGCCATTCCATCAGGCTTACCTGAACTGCTTCCGCTCCAGCAGGACAGCAAATGTAGGAACGGATCCTTTAGGAACTGAGCCAGCTTTTTTCCTCCTCCCTCCGCATCACCTTTTCCTTGCATGCATCAGCATGTCCTTTAGATTATCAACCTAAAGGCAGGACTGAGTTTGTATTGGTGGCAGCCACTCAGGCAGCCTTTTCAGCAGAGCAGTCAGGAAGGGGGGTGTCACGTGCTTTAAGTCACGTAGATCTAAGTGGAGAAGGGAAGGTTATCTTTGGCCACCTCTCCAATCGAAGTGTACCAACTAAAAGAACAAACGAAGAGTTCGTTTCTTTTCGTTCGTTTCTTTTAGTTTGTTTCTTTAATTCGCTGGATTAGTCCCAGGGTCCATCTACCCCTCCATCTGTTCCAGTCCACATAGTGGCTCACCATCTCCCATGGGAAATTCACAAGTTGGATGGGAGTGTTCCAATAGTGATAGACTCTTCCTGAGGATGTAGGATCTCTGATGATCTCATGGTAGGCATGTCACGAGTGGAGCCAGCAAGAGCTGGGGGTCAGACTAGATGGTCTGGGAGGCCCCTTCTGACTCGCTCTGTTTCCATGTAGCCAGCCTTTACGATCAGTCATCCACCTCTCCTCCTGCCCAAATGGGCCTCACCCCCATTGAAAGTCAAAAGCCCTCCTGTCAGCCCATTCTGTGCCTGCAAATCCCACCAATCCAACTCACTGATCTGGTGCCATCCGCGCGTGCTGGGCTGCAGCTCTGATCATCACTTGCCTGGAGGGTTCTGGATGATGGGAGCTGTAGTCCAGCACAACGGCTAGTGGCTTGGGAAAGGCTGCCATAAATTACTTCTGTGCCATGTGCAGGAAGCCTGCCCTGACTGGCCTGGCCACCAGTTTTGTTGGATGGGCCAATATTGTGTGCGAGAGAGAGGAATTGCCCTGCTTCTCTGTTTTCACACCGTGCCTGATTTTATCAAGCTCTCCCATGTCCACCCCCCCAGCGATCCAGTCATCTTTCTCCTGAAGTTAAAAAGAAGTGCTCTCTGCCTAGGAGAATCTGCAGCTATCACAAATGTGACAGTTCTTGCATGCAGAAGTGTGAAAAGCAACTATAATAAATGACCTTTTAAAACACCCACACCCACACACCCCTTCTTTCCCGGCTGAAGCCTGCCTTTCTCCAAGAGCAACCCTTTAAGGAACTTTGCCCTGGATCTCGTCCCGGCCCCTTCAGGAATGGCAGCCTTCCATGCGCACGACTCCTGTAGCACCCGGATCCCTCTGGCTGTAGTGCTCTTTGCTGGCACTAGTCTCTGCCACAGCTGTGGGGAAAGTGCAAGCAGAAAATGGTGCCTTCTCAGCCACGCACAGACTGGTGTCTCCCCCATTTCTAACCGTCGGCCTCTGCTGTCTTCATCCAGCGAGAACGGTTGCATTAGTGAATTTCTGTCTGCGGCCTAAAGGGTTCCTCTAATTGCAGACTTTTCTGCCCCACCAGGGCCAGCCCCACGTAGAGTTACCTTGGGGAGCACGTGGCGGTCATGGCTGTTGCTTCTCTCGCTCCGTTCAGGGCTGCAGCCCCGCGTAGTCGGCTCTCAATGAGACCTCTCCGTTCTCTTCCTAACCACGTCTTGGCAATAGCGCAGCCTTTCGTCTTTAAGGGATTTTTAGCTGAGCTGGGAGCTGGTGCTAAGGGAACCGGATGCTTAGTTTCCAGACACGTCCAGGTTTTCCACGTGGATTTGGGGGCCCACAGAATAGCCTCAAAGGCACATTGCCATTCAGCTGAGCTGATGCGAGCCAGACAGATCCGCCCCTGAGGCAGATCTCTGGGTTCACACAGGAGCACACCTTTCTGCTTGGCGTGGCAGCAGCAACGGAATGAATTTTGGCAGCTGCTTCCATGTTACTTTCCCAGAATGCTCCAGGAAAAGATGCTGGAAAAATTAGAGGTGGATGCTGGGAGCACCTGCTAAGCCAGTGTCACTGCCAGGGGAGAAAGGTAGACCTTTCAAATTGGTGTGGCTGTATCAAAAACTGAACCCACTTGCTTTGGCTTGGATTAAGAATGAATCTGGAAGGATTCCCCCCAGGTTAATCTTCTCTACATGGCAAAATGAATGTGCCCCTTTTCCTGGCTCTTACCAGCATGAATAATTCCTCTTGTTTGTGGCTTCCGGTCAGATTTCCCTCGCTGTGCACCGGACGTGCTTGTCTAGGGAAGCTTGGAAGGGTCTGGGGGAGACTCGAGGGCTCCCCTCCTTCCCTCAACTTTGGAAGCTGCTTTTGACTCCCTTCTGCTTTCCTAGGGCTCGGTGTCCGGCCCCGCTGGTGACAGATGGAGGAACGAGGACATCCCTGCGCCAGTGCTTAGCAGCTGCTCCAGCCCTGCCCTTTGGCTCCATGAGTAAGGAAGCTGGAGCAGGACCCGCTTCTCTCGCTCCGCACTGCCCAGTTCCACCCCTTCTGCCGGGAGCCCCTGACAAAGTGGAAGGAAGGCCAGTGGCTCAGAAGGAAAGCCCCCTGACCAGGTTCGCCTCCGCAACCCAAGGCTGCCCACTGCCGGAGCCGCAAAGGCCCAGGCCACGGTCGAGAGCAGTGCCGGGTCTTTGAGGGCCCCTGGCGGGCTTCCCCCAGTGGACCTCCTCCGCCGGCGACCGCTCCTCTCCTCACCACGGTCACCGGCTGCTCGTTCTCTTTCTCCTCTCCTCCATCATTGCCACCGCTAGCATCCCCGACGGGCAGAACAGGGGAGCCGCAGGCCCTGGGACCTGCTGGCCCTTCTTCTCGGCACCACTGCCTGGAGCACGGCAGGAGGGGCTGCAGTCGCAAACAGGAAGAGCAGAAGTGCCCAGGTAGTCCCCTCCAGGATGCCAGGCCGCTGTACCTCCGGCCAAGGGCCAAGGAGGCCTGCCGGGGGTCCCAGCTGCTCCGGGCTGCCCTGGCTGTTCTTCTCCCCTCCACCCAAGAAGTCCACGACAAGGACTGTCTGACTAGAAGGAATTATTATGTTAAAGCTCACCAGGCAGGCTGGCTTTGTAGTACCCGTGGAGAGCTGAATAGTCTGAATTCAGAAGTCCGCCGCAAGAGAAGTAAGCAAAGCCAGGAATTGGGAAAGAGGATTTCGAATGGAACGCCTCCCTTCCCTTCCGGATGGAAATAACCAGACCAGACCTTCAAGTCAGGTCCCCTCGGTGTGCCTGATGCTCCTCAGCTGGGCCACCCACTCAGCCTGAAGCCGCAATTTAGGACTGATAATGCTGACTGGCCCCCCCAGCATGGTCACCAACCTTCCCCACAGTATCCGATTTTCAGCAACCACCCGGTTTATCTCTGAACTGACTGGCCTTGGTATTACGGCTGCAGAGGCCAGCGCTTTCTCCTTGCCTGAGTCAGAATCGCTTCTCACAACTCTTGCCGCTCCGTTCTAAGATAAAGGGTCTCTCCCTCGACTGCTGCTTGTTGGCAGTTTCTGGGCTTTCACACAGTTTTTCTTCACGCACTGAAAGACAGAAATGCTTCTCCCAAGGCTTGGTTGAGATCCAGTGGGGCGTAGTGGTTAAAAGCCCAGGACTGGGACGCAGGCAACCTGGGTTCCCATCTCCAGGCACCCATGCAGTTCATGGGGTGGCTTTGGGCCAAGCTAACCTACCTCACGGGGTAGTTGTGAGAAGCAAATGGAGAGCGTGGGGCTTGGCCTTTGCCCCCTCTCCCTTTGGCCATACTCGCTGGAATATTTCCCCAGAAGGAAGCTGACCCTGGCTGAAAAAGGTCCAGCATTGTCTGACCTAGGCTGCAGTGTCCGAAGGAGAGCACTGAGGGGTGTTTCAGAGCAGCCAGAGCAGCAGGCGCCTGCAGAAGTGAGCCAAGAGAGGGAGAGTCCCGCCATTAGTCCAACGATGCCCTTCTCCCCGCTGCCATGGGTCTGTGGGCCACCTGTGGGGCATTCCCTTGAAAACCACTTACTCCTCCTCCTCCTCCTCATGGCCAGTTTTTCCTTCTGCCTTGAGATCCGATACATCCCAGTACCTGCCTCCCTTCTCCTCCAGTTGCAGGTGCCCCCCACCCCCAGGGAATAAGTCTGAAGGCCAGCAGGACACGAGCCAGCCCCTGCCGAACTCCGGATCTTCATTCACTTCTAGGGTAGGCTTTCTGCACCTATTTAAAACTCCCATTTGATCCAGTGGGATTTAAAAGTGCTAAATTTGGGCTGGATCAGGCGGCAAGTACTGCAACAGTCACAGTGACAGCAGCATCCAAACCCTTCTGCTCCCAGGTACAGGATAAAAACCGCCCATCTGCTCCAGGTGCCTTTGTCTTGTTCACCTTGCAGAGGAACAAGTAATCTCAAGTCAGGTTTGGGTGATCACTGCAGCCCTTCGCGGTTTATTGCTGGCTGCAGGAATCTCATGCTGCTCAGAGCAGGCAAAGGTGGCTTATGGGAGGGCTAAATAACCTTTGCATAACCCTCAAAAAGCCCATGGGTTGTTTAAACTTCCCATAAGCCACCCCTACCAGCTTCCTGCAACATGATACACCATGGAGACCATCTGTTCTTGGATGAATATTCAGAACTGCCCTTTGCACACGTGGCAAGCCATCATGGCTTAAATAAGCCACGATGGGCTGCAAAACTGGTCAATGCAATACTTTGTATCCATTACATAGGGGAAGAAGTTGATTCTCTCCACTTGAACCTGAAGAACAAGCTGATTTCCTTCCTTCCTTCCTTCCTTCCTTCCTTCCCTCCCTCCCTCCCTCCCTCCCTCCCTTCCTTCCTTCCTTTTGCTTTCTCTTTGGAAAACTTACCTGTATTCAGTTTGTCTTTTTGTGGAATCTTATTAAAATGCCAAATGCCACTAAATCAAAATGCCCATACCTAATTTGCATTAAGATTATCAAGAAAGGAAGTTAGCTGATTGTTTGAGCTTCTTCAAAGCTTCTAGTGTAAAAAATTGGAAAAACGTGCTTCTGTGTGGAAAGAAGGAAATAAAGAGGGATCTAAATTAAGGGCTCTCCATCTCTCCATCTCTCCATCCATCCGTCTGAACAACCCTTCACCCATTAGCATGTCTGTGCCTGGCAAGTGAAAGCATCACCCTTGTGCATCCGATCAGCACCGCCGGCAAATTGCCTGCGCTTTGTTCCACAATCAAACAGTTTTTCAATTGCTTTTAAAACTAAGGTCCAATTGGCATGTTAAATTATGCATTGACTGCTGAAGTGGTTGTATGATTTGTATTTATTTAGCTAGATTGATAGTGGGTGCCATCCTGAAAGCTTGAGATGGGAAACAAGGACAGCAGAACAAAATCTTGTCCAATTCATTTGCTTACCTTTCCCTGCTATAACTCTTTGGGGAGGACTCCGGAACTGTAATTAGCTAAATGGGAAGTTGTTTCCAAGCCATTTGGGGCCCCATAGGCAACAAAGTTTGGTTTCTTCTTAAATCTTTTTTTTTTTTTGGCCTGGGAATAGGGATACCATCTGATAGCCAATAGATGTGGCTGTGTGAGGTCATCACTGAAGGCAAACAAAGATTATTCTGAGGGAGGGTCACGCTCAGGACCATGTTACTCTCACTCTGAGTGGGCACTCCATACGGTCACCTTTTTGCTTAAGTACAGCCCATTGGCTCATTGATTCGATGGCTAACAATAAGCTTATTGTTAGGGAACGGACTGACCTGTGTTCAAGACATAAAAGAAGAGACTGTTTTCACAAAGCTCTTTCTCTAGGCAAAGAGAAATTAGGTGCAATGCTTCCTGGAAAGTCAGTCTGGAGAAAAGATGGGGCAAGGGCATGTTTCAAGGGCTGTTGAATCCCCCACACTCTCACTGGGACTGCCTAGTTTGCAAGAGTCACCCATGCGCCAAAATGCACCTCCTTCACGTTTGCACCTGGGGCATGTGCTCGGTGTTACAATGATGACAACACAATATCAATTCATAATAATGTGAATCAACCCTTTCATGCTGAAGGTTTGGGCTGGGTTTTCGAAACACGTACTCCCCAGGGATGGGGATTTTGCCACACGCCTAAAATGTGCCACAGTTGTCATTGTGAGTGATGATGTGATGCCAGGATAACAGCAACAAGGAGCCACGGGTCTATTACAAATATATCACAGATGTAGATTAGAGTCAAGCACAGCCTTGGCCCCATGAGACCTGAGCAAGTCTGGTTGGGCTGGCTGTATTTTGGCCAATCTGCCTTTCATGGCCAACTCTAATGTTACAGGTAGCCATGGAAGGGGTTTCGTTTGTAGATTTGCAGGATGTGTTTCAAAATTTCATGGCAGTGAAATAGCTCTGCCCAGCTGCAGAAGGACCTACCAATTTCCATGTGGTGTTTCACAGAATCTGCTCCAGGAATTGTGCCAGTTTTGATTTTTAGTGCTCATAAACAGATGTACTGTGTTCTTAAGGTATCCATGTATTCCTGAATTGTTGCCCCTTTCAAGCCAAACAACCTCTTCACGTTGCATCAAACAGGTATGATAACCCTTCCTCCGAGACCTGGTAAAAATGGTGAAAGCTTATTCTACCATTTGCTCATTTTCTTTTGAATCCATGATGCAGTGGAACAGCAATGCAACTTGCACACACAGGAATAGCTGTTTCTGAAGCCATAAGACTACAAAACCCATGACTCTGTACCCCTGGCTGCTGCAGTAAACATGCATAGCAGTATTCAGGGCCTCAGCTTCCCTCCCTCCCCACTTTCACTTGCAGCAAGTTTCAGAAAGTCTGTGTGAGGGGGTGAGGGACGGAAGGAGGAATTCTAGAAAATACCAAGGGCAGTATATGAATTCATTATGGAAGGATTCACTTGGACTAGGCTGAACCCCAGACCGGAAGTGGCCCAATCCAGGATCATGTATGCCCCCAAACCATTCCTGGACACCCTCTCTCCTCTTTGGAGTTTCCGATGCTGATTGCTTGACGCTCCTTAAAAATAATATATAAGTATGTCCAACTATCAGCCCGCTGGTACCTTCCATTCAAAATTTGGGTTTTGTATTGGTGGAAGGCCTTTGCACAATCATAGAGTCATAGAATAGCAGAGCTGGAGGGGCCAAGATGGCCATCGAGTCCAGCCTCCTGCTCAGTGCTGGACTCCAGTTAAAGCATTCCTGATGAATAAATCCAGTGTGGGAGAGCCCCCCACCTCCCCAGGTCACTGGCTCCATTGCTGTAGTGCTCTAGCAGACAGGCAGTGTTTCCTGATGTCCAGCCAGAATCCGGCTTCTTGCAACTGAAGCCCATTATTTGGTGTCCTGTACTCCTGCGAAGAGACCCCGTCCTTCCTCTTTGTGCCAGCCTTTCAAGTACTCGCAGAATGCTCTCCTGTCTCTCCCCTCAGTCTTCTTGAGGCTAAACATGCCCAGTTCTTTCCACAGGGCTTTGTTTCCAGTCCTCTGAACATCTTTGTTTCCCTCCTCTGAACCTTTCCAGTTTATCTGCATCTTCCTTAAACTCTGGAGCTCAGCACTGGGCACAGCAGTCCAGAGGAGGCCTAACCAGTGCAGAGCAGAGGGAAACTAGCGCTTCACATGTCTGGAAGTGATACTTCTATTCATGCAGCCCAAAATAGCATTTGCCCCCTCCCCCACTTTTGCAGTCAGTCATATCAGACCCTGAGCTTGAGGCAGAAGCAGGCTTATTAAAATAAAATTTATTCAGAACACTTCACTGTACATTGCCAAATTTGCTGGTTGCTTTAATTAACTGGTGATAGAGAGAAAACAGCATCTGTACATAACTACATGTTCACATCTGGACTAGGAAGTCTGACCTGCTGGACTCTGGCAAAAGAAGCAGGAACTTTTTAGGAACTCTACGCAGTTGCACATACATTTTGCTACGAGGACACTCTTGTGACCCCGATGCTGCGAAAGACACAAGGTTTGTTTACAGCAGTGCTTCGAAACAGCAAGTACAGAAGCTGTACATTTTTGGCGGTGTTCAGTCACTCGGGCTTAATGATGGACAGTTGATAGAACTCTGCTTCTGATTTTCAGAATGTGGCACAAACATTACTGGTTGATCTTTGCCCAATTCCCCAATCTCAAACCATGGCTGTGAGGATAAACGGTCGCAGGAACCAGACATTCCATCCCAGCTTCTTGGAAAAAAGGCAGGGATGAAACATCATCGTAATCATGTGCTACAGGGCAATCCTGGGTCAGGCAACCCATAATTACCTCATCCCCCTGCTCTTGGCCTTTTGACACACCTGGGAACCTGCTCACCTGATAATCTCCCTTCTCCAGTAAGAACATGCCCATGCATTAAGGCTGGGATGGAGAACTTCTGGCTCGCAAACCAGATGCAATGCAGGGGAGGTGCCCATTCAGCCCACTGAATCTCTGGGGTCGGTGTCTCGCCAATACGTGAGATGCATCTGGGAGGAGACACGGGAAGCTCCTTCCACGGCGGCTGCATCCCAGCGCTGGAACACTCTCTAGGCAGGAAGACCCAGCTGGCTGACGGACCGCGCCGTGCCCCTTGCTGCAGCATGGGCGATGGTCCTTGTGCCCCACAAGGCTGGCCGGGGCGAGACCATGCCCTGGAGGCCTGTGGACTTGTGGGCATCGGAGGCGTCCAACAAGCTCGTCTGGTTGTTTGCCCAGAAAGTGCTGTGTGGCACCAGGGCTGGGCTCCTAGAGGCCTTTTCTGAACTTCCAGAAGAGCATTTCCACTTCGGTTGGGCTTTGGCAAACCAGCAGTACTTTTCCTCCCTCTCTGCTCTCCCCCCTCTGGTATCTCAGCCACGGGGCCATTTTTTTACTCTAAGCTCCTGGTGCAAGACACTTGGCCCTCTTTCTTCCATAAAAGAACCACATGCCAACGTAAAGCAAAATATTACATTCAGACGAGTGAATAACATTATGGGAAAGATGGCAAAATGAGCTGGCCTCTTTCATGGCTTTCAGGGGCAACCCAAATAGATTCTTTTCTCGGGGAGTCATTCAAAATAAATCATTCTGTGGAGGAGATCCTGACCTCAGATCCAAGAGTTTAAGTGATCAGGTGGGTTCGCATGACACAACAAGCCACAGCGGTTTCTTGAGCAGGATGGTTTTCTGAGAGACCTTTTGTGCTATTCTAGCATGTACTTTTGGTTTTTGGAAAGCATGCAGAGGATTGATGGCCTGCTCAATGGGTTTTCATGCTTCACCGGGGTTTCTCCGGTCACTCAAAGCCATCCTTGTGGTTTCCGTAGTCTTGGCAAGCAGCTACCATAGAGTCCCCTGGAAAGAGCGGCGGCTGTAGGAGCTGCTCTAGCCATCGAATGTGGTATTCAATTTCAGATGCAGTGGCTGATGGGAAATGTGCCCACAGTGGGAGACGTGAGCAAGGAAAGTGGAAACCACACCAGTGTAGAAACCGCGTGATTGTCTGTCAGGCACATCCCAGCAAAAACCCATGCACCATGGAAACCATGCAGGGTGGCTTGTCATGATGTGTGAACCCAGCCATCATATAGCTCAGTCTTCCCCTGCCGGATGGACTACAGATGTGCTGGACTACATTTCCCAGCATGCCCCACCAGCCAGGCTAGAGCATGCTGGGGGTCACGCTCCAACACACCTGGAGAGCATTGCACTGGGGAAGGTTGATGCAGCTCCCCACCAATTGCAGTTTTACAAGAATCAATATTCAACTTTACAAGCAGAAAACAACTCCTCCCTTGCCCCAGGCCCCTCCCCCACTCATTTGCCAATACTTTGCAGGAGTATTTTGTTACTACGGGCTTTCTGGGCCAGCGTCTCCTCCCGGGACATCTCCAGGAACTCTCGGAGAAGGTGAAAAGTCAAGTCCAGGGAATTTGGCCGGCCGTCACGTCTTTTGCTGGACGAGGCTGCTCGCGCATCCCTCTGCTGCTGGCGGGCTGTTTTGGCCTCCAGGGACTTGCAGGGTCTGAGGGCTCCGAGGTCCTGGAAGAGCCCCTCTTCAGAGGGGGCTGGGGGTATGCCAGGCTCACTTCCCCAAGCTGCGTGGCTCAGCCGGCGCTCCCAGCTCAGGCCACTTATGGGGAGAAGACGGGCCACGGGGGGCTGCGGCCACTCCAGGGGAAGGCAAGATTTCAGTGGGAGAAGCAGCAAGATGAGGAACGAGGCAGCCGACACCGTCCGGGCCATCATCAGCTCCCCAATGTCTAGGACAGAAATGAGCATCGGCGTTACTAGGAGCCTGAAGACGCTAATTTTAATCCTCAATCAGCCAGGTTTGTCTGCCTAACCGCCGGAGACAAAAGAGAGCTCCCAGCAAGGACTGCCAGAAAAGATCTTGGCTGAAGCATGCTCACAGCAATGCGGAACCTCCCGCTCTTCCAAAAGAGATCAGCCAACCCCCTTTAGCAAGTCACAGTTTTACACCTGTAAGGGCAACCCCATCAGGCCATCGTTAACCTTTGAAGGCAGGATGTACTGACGTGCTGAATTCCACACGGACACCAACCCCCCGCTGCCCTGTGCAGGTTCATTTGTGCCCAAGCAAGAATGCAGTCGCAGCCAAACCGATTAAGATTTCCTACATACAAACAACAGTTGTTGCTTTCATTTATGTACTGAAGTCAGTGATTTCTGTCTGCCACTAACAAAGGAGGATTCTTGGCTCTTCAGCAGACTGGAGCTGCTTAGGACTTCTCTTTGGGTTGAGGCCTCGGCAAGGTTGCAACGAGTTCCAGCACAGAAACCAGAACTTTTCTGTCAGGGACTAAAGAAGATTTCTGGGGCAGCGGCCCGGGTGCTGGGCTGGGCCTGCCAAGATCCTGGCTCAAGTCTGTGGCTGGCCGTGAAGCCCAGTGAGTCACAGACTCGCTACAGGGCGGTAGAAATGCTTGCGAGGTGGATTATTATTATTATTATTATTATTATTATTATTATTATTATAACATTTCTATGCCGCCCCTTGCCGAAGCCTTGGGGCGGCTTACAACACAATAAGATACATTGAAATACAATAGAACATAATAAATTACCACTAAATACAAAAATACAAAAAATACACTGAGATACAATAATATAAAATTAAAATTAACAGTATAAAATAAGTAAATAAAGAATATAGGAGGAGAAAAGAGAAGGAAGAAGAAGGCAGCTTCAATCAACGCATGTCCGGAGCTAAGGGCTGCTGTTCCGGTTCTGCCGGGGACTGAGCAGAGACGGAATGGAGCAAATTTCACTTCGGAGCCTCCCTCCGAGCTGATTAGGGGGCAGCACTGTTGGTAGCAGAACCTGTCTTTCTTTAGGGGCCTGTCCTTCACCCCAGCATCTCCAGTTAGGGCCGAAACAGATTTTGCTTTAAATCTGAGCCCAGCCGTGATGGCATACGCAACACGCTTTTGTCTGGAGGAGGTGCAGGGGATCCAATATTTGTTGGAATCCTAGCGGAGGGTGTGAGGGGGACTTTTCAGATTTGACTGTTCTGCACAGAGTTAAAGCAACGTCCATTTTCGCCGTGAAAAGACTGCCAACGTGGCAGAGCGGTTAAGCGTGTTGTGCTGGGACTCAGGCAATCTGGGTTCTAGCCTGTATTCAGTCACGCCATCCCCTGGGTGACTTGCAGCCGGTTACAGGCCTTCAGCCCAGCCTACCTCACGGGGTTGTTGTTGCTGGAAAGAGAGCAGGAGGAGGAGAATGAAGTCAGCCACTCTGAGTTGTGTGCAAGGTGTAAATGTGGGATGAAAATCTATTGAATGAATAAATGTTATTTTGCTGGGCTGATCTAATCGCAAGAACATATTGCAAGTGCCGAAGAAAATGGTGCCCAAATTTAGAAGTGGGAGGAAGGTGCACAATGCTTGGGTGGTGGGCCCCGAAGTTTGGCATGATGTGTGTGCAAAACCAGGCAACCAAAGGGGTCAGGCTGATCTCTGGGAAGACGCGTGATGAGGAATGCTAACGGGGGCAATTTGGGCAGCTCGGGGAAGTTGCCTGGAGGAGGAGGGCTTGGCCAGGCGTCTGAACAGAAGCGCCCTGCTAGGAGATGCAGAGTTCCACTGCAAGCCCATTCGCATCTATAAAATAACAAGGGCAGTTAAATAGACACCTTCTTGACTCTATGAAGAAGTATAAGGTGTGGCCAGGGCAGCTTATTTTATATTGTATGTTTGTATTTTAATGTTTATATTTTTAATTTATGATTATTATTATTTAATTTATTGTTGTAAGCCGCCCTGAGGCTTCGGTGAATGGGGCGGCATAAAAATGTCTAAATAAATAAATAAATAAATAAATAAATAAATAAATAAATAAATAAAATGGCTCATGCTGGAGATCCACCACACAGTTGCTGCTGCTGCTGTTACTATTATCATTACCACCCTGCATGAATGTTCTGCCTTTTCTCTCGTGAGGAACCCAAGGCACCCCACATAGCTCCAATTTATTCTCACAACAACAACCCTGTGAGGTAGGTCATGCTGACTGGCCCAAAGTCACCCAGTGAGTTTCTTGGCTGAGTGGGGACTTGAACCCAGATCTCCCAGGTTCCCAGTCCAGCACTGTCAGCACCACATCACATCCACCTCCCCATTTGGTGCCTCCAAATGTTTGGGAATTCACCTCCCATCAACCCCAGTCAGCCTGGCCAAAGGTCAGGAATCCTGGGAGTTGTAATTCAAAACATCTGGAAGACAACAGGCTGGGGAAGGCTGCCTTACACAGTCATATTCCTTCTCCTGACAAAGTTTCTGTGTCGTTAACAGCTGCAGAGCAAATGTTCAACAGGTGTAGCCCAACAGACTAATGCCTGCGACTTCAAGGTGGGCACAACCGTTGAGTGTGGTCTTTGTGCAGCAGTTGCTCTGTGTTGCTGCAGTTTTGAGCTGAGCTGTATTTTCATTTTGGAAGGATGTCACTCCTTTGTCAGGTGGAAGTCACACCAGTCTGTGGAGGTAAAGCCAACAGTGTCGTGTGGCACTTCCGATGCTTAGCAAATTTATTCTGGCACAAACTTTTGTGGAGCAGGTCCCACTGCATCACATGCATTGGGGGGGGGGTAATCTGAGTCGGCGGGGGGTGCGTGTGCATTCTCCCTCGAGGCGAGAAAGTGTAATATATAAACAGTGGGATCACAAGGCAATAAAATGCAAAAAGTGTGGTTTATGACAATTCAGCAGTAATTGGTGATTGTACAATCATCCTAGCATCACTCAGTTAATTAACACCTGTAGTGAGAGAGAAAGCATTATCCTAATTTATGCACAACTGGATAGAACTCCATTTCTCGATAGGTTCTGATTCGATGCCTTCATGAGGAGTCTTCCTTTGAAATTCCTCTGAAGGAAAATTATCCTTCCCTCCCATCTCCTTCATGTGCAAAATAAATACCTGCCGACTGAGAATAACACTCCGTGTGTCTCATGAAATAGAACCTGGCACATGGGAGTGTACACTTACATTTTGCAATCCTTGGACCTCCCAGTGTTGCCTGGGGGAGAGGTACCGGGTTGTTTGGGATCCCAGCTCCAGGGTCCTCCAACTGCAGAGTGGGGAGCCCAAATGGGGAGCCCCCGCCCTGCCTGCCCCTTGCAGCTAGCACGGAAAGGATGGTCTTAGTGCATTTCTGAGCTCAGACCTCCCTCTGTGCATCAAAGGGCAGATAGCACAGGACTCTGCCCATATTCCTAAAACTTTTCCGCTGCGGTCCTATGCTTGTTTAGATAGGAAAGAGGTCTGGAGGTCCCAGTGTGGTCTGGGCAGCCTAGCTGGGGTTATGGACCTTGCTTCTGCCTAAACATTCATGGTGTAGTTATGATCCAAATGAGGTCTGATCATAGGAAATCGGGGTCTGTTTGTCTTCCAGTATTTTTTAAAAAGTTGCACAGCAGCCACAGGTAAGAGCAATCCAAACTGAGGTCATCGAAAGGGGATGAATTTCCCGTGAAGGAAAACTTACAAATACCATCCTAAGCTATTCAATTAGGCCATCTAATATCTAAGTTTTGAGGGACCAGCTGGATTGAAGCACCAACCGCTTCATGCGTTTTCCTTTGCTTGCTTGTTTTGGTCTATGGAGTGAGAAAGATGAATTATTCATTGGAAAATTGTAAGGATCTGCCTGGGTAGATCCTGAGAAGGTACTGGAAGGGTGCAAAGGAAAATGATAACCCAGACAGCATTCGGTTTTATTTGTAAGCAATTTTGTTAGCCATTTTAAAATGCACAGTGACGATGTGAAACTATTTAAAAAGCTGCACACTGAGGTTTCTATATTTGCCTTGAGTGCTTGAGCCCAGAAAGCTGCACCAGAAAAATATTCAGAGGAAAGGAACATTAATAGTGATGCTACAGTGAAAAATCACTAGAACCAACCAAAGAGCTGTGCCTATGTTGCCGATGTTTATGTACAAGGATTAGCCGATCAATGCATTCTGGCTGGCTTAAGCAAGTGAACCAAGCTGTATGCGACAAAGAGAAGCCCCAAACCCTCAGAGTTTCATAGAAAGAGATTTAGACGTGAAAGAATGCCCTTTCTGAATACCGCTCTTCTCACCTTGTCCAAACTGGTGCTATGCAGATACATGGACTTATTCACGGGAACTGTAATTCAACGCATCCAGAATAATCGGTGATGCACATATAATAACTTAGACCAGGGATATGTAACCCATGCCCTTCTTGATGGCATTGGAGCATAGTCCTCTCAAATATCACGCAGGCTACAGATTCCCCATCCCTGGCTAGCCCCTGAGCAGGAAGGTCATCCTACTGCTCAACTTCTTGGCTCCAAAATACCCACCATGGTTAGGTGTCCATCTTTTATGTATTTATTTTTTTATTAGATTTCTACCCTGCTTTTTTGTACAGTGAACTCAAGGCAGCTCACGTCATTCTCCTCTTTCTCCTCTCAGTCTTATCCCCACAACAACAAGCCAGTGAGGTAGGCTGGGCGGAGAGTCTGACTGGCCCAAAGTCCCCCAGTGGGATCCATGGCTCAGCAGGGAGTAGAACCCAGATCCTCTGAGTCCCGGCCCTGCGCGCTTAACCCCTGCACCTCGCTGGCTCTCCTTCATACCATTAGCTTCCTTTGGTTCTAAGGAAGGTCCTACTGAAGCACATTCAGGGTCCAGTTGTCCAGCAGGTGCTTCCCCAGCCTTTCCTGGGGAGCCTCAAGCAAGATCTGAGGTCAACTGCCCATCCTGTAGTTTGTCTGCTCGTCCTGGTTCTGACAGGTACACTGTACTTGAACATGGAGGGGCTTAGAGACCACATTATGAACAGCTACAGACAGGTCTTCACTCCCCCACGAAGGAGGTCTTAACTTCTGGGATCTGCTTCCTCCTGAAAGGATCTAGGACCGGCTGCAGACCAGGAGAAGGGCTGTCTCAGGAACTGAGGCAGATGTGCGTCCCAGAATACCCTCCCTGCCTAAGGCAAGAAAGAAAGCCAGAGAGAAAAAGGGAATCTCCAACTTGGTGTAAAATCCGTGAAGCTGTTTGCGCCTGGCCCTGTTCTACGGGTGTAGGAAGCTCCCCCGCTCGCCTCCCGTTCCTGATCTTCCACCTCCGCCTCCCTGTCTTTAGCAGTGCCCCTTCTGGGCATGGTGCGTGTGCGGTGGAAGAGTTTTGCTTCTCCGTTCCTGCCCCACCTGTAGCTCCCCAGCGCCTTGGCTCCCGGTCACAAGACGGTTCTCCCCCTCCCGTCTTCGGGGGAAATCTTGCAGGCATCGGACCCTCCTGCCCTTCTTCGCCCCTCCCGGTGCAAAATGCCTCGCGTCGCCCCCGGGGAGGCTCGTCCAGGGGGCTGGGAAGGCGCTACCTGGAAGGGCGGCTGGGACCGCAGCAACTCACCGTGTACAGCCTTCGGGAGGGTTCAGCCTTCCGCTCCTACCACCGGTGCTGCAGAGACCCCCCGTCTGCATCCGACTCTCCGTTACAAGGCTCCAGAGGAGCTATTTATAGCGGGCGGACTTCGCGCCTCTCTCCACCATCACCCTCCCACAGCAGGAAGGGGTGAGAAAATGGGGTGGGGACTCCCCGGCCCCGGGAGTCATGACGTAGGTCTCTCCGAGCCCCGGGAGGGTAGAGGAACCAGAGAGCGGGGTTCTTCTACAGAGCCTGCCGCCGAGGTGCTTGTTGTTTGCAAGGCGTCGTTATAGGGTAAATACGGTAAGGCATCGCCGGGTGCTGTCCCAGGTGCTGAAGCGCTGGCGCTGGCCCGACCGTGGCGGGGAGGCTCGGACCAGGCAGGTGCCCCGTTCTCGGTTTCTTGGTCCCTATAGGGTCATATTCTTAACGGGAAGCCTATATTTACCTGTTTCCTTAAGGTGCAGCCCTATGCAAGTTGCACAGGAAAAAGACCAGCATGACAGAACCAATAGACAGAGAACTTCCTGTGTTTAGAGAGTCATCCTCAGCTTTCACAGACAGAAAAGATCCCTGTAAGTCCTGCTGATAGAAATTATAGGAATTTTTTTCTGTCTAAACATAGGATTGCACCTTTATTTTATGCGTTGCATTTCATACCAAGCTGTCTGGCTGGATCATAAAGTAAAGATTAAAACCAGAAAACAAAGCAAAACAACACAAAGTAAGAATAATCCAGCATCATGTGAAATCTAAAATAATCACAGAATAAAGCCATATCCACGGACCTAATGTGAAACAGTGCATGGAAACAAAACTAAACCAAGCACTGAGACCTTTTAAAAACTGAAATCGAAAAAGCCCAGAATAATAAAAAGATAGGCAGCCGGGAAATCTCTTCGGGGAGGGCTTTCCACAATCAGGATAATCACCTCCAAAGTGCCTCGCTTTGACGTTGATGCAGTTTAATCACCGATTTCTTGAATTTGCATGTACTTCTGCCCAGCACTTGGTGCCAATTATTGAAATGCAGACTTGGTATTAATGCTGCTTTTGCAAATGCAAATTTCTTCTGCAAGTGACTCAGGTTCCGTATAAGTAGGTGCAGTCTCCAGACACACCTGTAATGTGATTATATTTGTCCCACTCTATCAAGTCGCTTATCAGGGTCAATGCATGTTTACACCATGTTTGATCTTTGATTACTCATTACCAATCTTTTTTATTTGCTTCTTTGCACATGTGCAGATTTCCATGAATGTTTCAAGGTAAATGAAAACCTCCAGGGTCCTGCCATTGTCAAGGTTGTGTCTGCACAGAAGAGTCCTCTAAGCAGTCCAACAGGTCCACTTGCGGCTCCAAAATGGCAGCTTTCCAGAGCTAGGTTTGTGCTTCATGACCCAGCAGTGTTGAACGAAGCTGCTCAGATTCTGTCCTGGCGCAGCACTCAGCTGTGGCTGGTTTGTGCCTGTCCTGGGTCATTTCCTAAGCGATTGCATTATACAAACCCTGTGACTTGCTCCCAGCCGCAGCTGTGGTTTTTGCTTTCCCATATGTCAAGGAGGTACAGGATCTCAAGGTGTTGCCATGAAACTTCATCCATGTCCTGTGGCTGCATGATCCCCGTGCCATCAGGTGGGCCCATGAAGTGGTTCAGTGGGGAACAGAAAAGGCCTTTGACTCATACATGCACAGATATGCAGTTCCTCTCTGAGGCAGGAGAGGAAAAATGAGACAGCTAGCCAGTGCAGCGTGGAATGCGATGTGTGCTTCCACACCGCATTGAGCACCGCAATGTGGGAGCACACACACAAATAGTTCAGGAGACAAGCCTTGCCTGCTACTGCTAATCCATGTCGGAAGCAGAGGGCAGCCTCAGCTCCCAAACCACAGGGAAGCTGCAGTAAACAGAAAGCCCGTTCCAAAGGGTTTTGCAGAAATGGATTTTCATTTTTCAGAAAGAGAACTCAGTACTGAAACGTCTTGGGGAGCATGTCCCATGTTGCACCAGTGTGTGAGGCACCACGATAAATACCTCATGTGGCTTAACCACAGCCCACCTCACCCCCACAGCAGGGGGACCGCCATTGTGACCGGAACACGCATGCATCCGGGCAGCGGGAGAGTCGCTGAGGCCGCACATTGCTTTTAACCTTCTTTGCTTGGATGCCTCCTTGATTTCATTCTCCATCTCAGGGCCGCCTCGAGTCTTCTGCTTCAAGGAGAAAAGCACTTCCCCAGGACTAGACCACTTGTGGAGCCAGGAACCGTCACCTGCAGCAATGCTGTCTAAGTTTCTGTTGACCTTGTGCCCTGTTTGACATGCAGTGTAACATTACCTCCAATATGCCCTGCCCTGCCCTGCATACAGGGATTATATCCAGAGATGTCTGTACCACATTGGGTTCTCTCCACTTGAGAATGGCTAAGCTAGGATCTAACCCACAGATACTTTTTCTCCCATTATTCCCTTCCCTTCCCTTCCCTTCCCTTCCCTTCCCTTCCCTTCCCTTCCCTTCCCTTCCCTTCCCTTCCCGCCCTGCCCTGCCCCTCTGAAGAGATGAGACGAGACGAGACGATCTTCTGAAATTGGTCTCTCCAGATGCATCATAAACGGCAACTTCAAACTTTGCCACTTCCATGCTGAAATGAGAGCTGAAAATGTGTTCTAATTTGATGCTTCTCTGCAGGTGTCAGGGAGCCTGCTGCTTCACTGCGGAACTGCAGGGGGTCTGCGTGGATACGCGGTGGTGATGAAGCTTCCTGCAGCCTTGACGCTTCCCACGCCTCGGCGTCCACCAGATCCTTACGCTGCACGTCTGGACGGCATCACAGTTTCAGCATGAGCTCCTGTTCACTCCACCGGGCAATGGGTCTTATGTTGCAACGAAATGCCAAGGGGTCCAGAGGCTGGATAGAAGTGATCGCACCTTTCACCACAGGCCATTTGGCTACAGTGGGGGCTCATTTTGCAAGGCTCGCCGTATAATGTTTCTTCAGCCCAGCTGGATGCAGGGAGCAGATGCAGCATGGCAAGGCTAGAGCAAATAGAGGGAAAACGACTGGAAGTGAAAATGACAAAGCTGAAGCTGTTGCACCTTCATGAGAAGGCAAGTCTTGCTGGAGAAGATAATTGTGCAAGGGAAAGTTGAAGGCAGAAGACGATGAGGAAAACCCGCCAGGAGATGGATGGGCTCCATCCAGGGAGCCACAGCCTTGACCTTAGAAGAGCTGAGCAGTGTTCCCAAGGACAGGACAGTGTGAAAGGGTTCCGCTCATGACTTGTGGGCATGGAAGAACAAAACAGGTGTACTACTGCCATAATAATTCAGATTATTTTGATATTTCAGGTAACCAGCACGCAAGTTCTGGACTGGCCCTTCTGTCTTTTTTAAGTGTCACTGTTCTAATTGGATTAATGCAAAGGGACCTTTGTCAGAGGGTTGAACTCCACAATTTCTGCTCATTTCAAGAGTGAGTGCTGCTCTCCCATCTCATGCATTACAATGTGGAATATTTTTCTAATTTTGCTTTGTGCATGATTCATTTTATGATCTCATGCCATTTAAGACCACTTAAGAAGCCCAGATAGTACTCTTGAAAGCAATTTTCCTCCCCTGGCTGGGGACTGAGAAAGCCTGCTTTTCTTTGTCTAATCATCAGTAAGGAGCTACAGTTCCTTTGTACACTCAGCGAGAGGTGTTCTGTGTGTGTGTGTGTGTGTGTGTGTGTGTGTGTGTGTATCATTCAGCATTTAGGATGGGAATGAGTTATCTATTGTGGGATGAGGATATGAGAACTTGAAATTCCCCACACACAGCATGCAAATATCTGAAAAGAATAGATGCTTTGAGAAACTTGCACTATATGGAATCTGCTTCTTTCATCTTTTCTACACTGGGCCACTGTCTTGGATTCCCAAAAAACCACAACGGATTTTCTCTTCTGTCCTTCAAACATGCTGATCAGCAAGAGGACACACACCTCGGAAATACAAAATAGAAGACCTGGAAAACAAAATTTGCTGATGTGCTTTAAGGAGCACCGTGGGTAGACATGGTCTTGCATCCGTCCTTCATCCTCAAACTAGTGAGATGCTAGGAACAGCCTTTAAATGTGTGGTAGCCTTTCAAGGAGAAAGAACTGGAGACATGTTCTTATAACACGTGAAGAACAATTTTGGAGTCACAGAAGCAAGAATTCAGACAGTACCTACTTTCCAAGTTTCCATCCATTCACTCTGAAGTCCACCTTTCCAAATGGTTCCAACTTGCCTTGCAGACTTGATCACCCATGCAAAAAATAAGTTTTAACTTTCTACCACCCTTCAGGGGGATGTGTAACTCAAAATATATATTCTTAGCTGTCTTTAGAATAAAGCAAGGAAGGGAAAGCCTCTTAAAGAGGCACCTATAGGTCACCGCCATAGGGAAACCCAGAGCAGACGTGCCTAACCCTAGGCCCAGGGGCTGTGTCTGACCCTCTGGACTTCTTCCTCAAATCATGGAGTTTCCAGCATTTCCCCCTATTTTAAAAGTCTGAAATGCTTTTTGGCAGAGAGAGTTTTAATCTAAAATAGATTTATTTGTGTGTGTGTGTGTGTGTGTTGTCCCGGTCTCTTTGGTCTTTGCTCCCACTTAGGACTAGTATGCGGCCCCCCAAAGCACGTGAGAAATGCAACTGGTCCCCCAGGTAGAAAGAACTTTTGCATCTCTAAGCTAAGGGCAAGTGACGGCATTTCCCTTTGGGCACGAAAGCAGCGAAATCTGCCAGCTGACACTGTCTCCTTACGTGGCAACTTCACAGAACGGTGCTGCTTGTCCCGCTTCAGTCCTGCTCCTTCTCTGCAAATTTTCTCCTGCTCTGCAGCACCCCTTCTTAGTGCAGTGGCCAGAACTCAATGCCACACTCCCAGCTTGGTTGCACGATCCATTTCTGTGGGGAAGGAGCATGAAATTGGTGGTTTTATTTTCAATTCCTCTCCTAATTATGTCGAACATGGTGTTCGTCACAGCAGTGGGACACTGCTGCCCTGCCCCTGAGCACAGCTGGGAAATTGGCCAGGCCAAGTGCTGCAAAAGCACTAATGTACTAATGGGAATAATATTTCTAAAATGTCTAATTGGCTCTTCATCTCCAAGGCGTGTCTGCATGATGTTCACAGCGTTAACACAGCCCCGCAAAAAATCCTATATAGAAATCATGCAATTGCTCCTTAAATAAAATAAGAGACCCAACCAAAACACAACGGACAATTCAGTTTAAAAATCAATTGCATTTTAAATTGTAAAATACTGTAAAATTTGGAGCAACAGCAAATGGTATGACTTGGTACTAAAAGGGATGCCAATCGTATCTTGAAGGCACTCCAAAATGGCAAAGTGACGTTTCCTTTCCTAGAGGCAAGGAGTCTGGGGAAAATGGGAAAAGCAGCTGCCGGCCACCTCTGCCCTGGCTGGCGTGGACTGGCAGGGCTTTCCCAGGGGCAGCCCCTCTGCTCTGAGCATCTCCTAGCTGATGGGGTTGCTCTACCTGGCTGCGGCTGGACAGGCAGACGAGAGAACCGTGGATCCCATCGCCTCCCCTTAGCCTTCTTGCCTGCTGGGATGCAGGCTTGGAGACTCATACATTGTGGTAGTCAGAGGAAGAGGAAGGGTGGAAAAAGAGACCAACACAACAAAAACCAGATGGGGGTACAAAATCCTCATTTGAGGAATGGCTCAGCTGGCATGTTGACAGCAACAGCTTCTACAGGTATGATGGACCGAGAAAGCTCACCAAATGTTGGGCTTGGAGGAAGACAGGCAGGGACCAAACACGTTCTGCATTTTGCCCACTGGGCACCTCTTCCTTCCATCCATAGCAACTTTGGCCCATTTCCCCCCATTGTGCGTGGGAGAAGCTCCAGCTGATGCAATTTCCATCTGCTCTGAAATCATATATCGCTGAGGGGTGTATTAGACGGCCTTTGATCTGCAGCAAACTGCAAACAGATATGATCCCGACACCTTCACAGGGTCTTGCTGAAGCCAAGGAAAATGGCTTATGAATGGAGCGGATTGGGGGGGGGGGGGGGATTTAATACATTAAAGGACTGTGGCTGACTCACCCAATCCATACTTTGCCTCCACAGATGAGGCACCTCCTCCCAGGACTGCCTAGAGAATTTTGGAAAAGAGAAGAGTTGTTTAATTAGGAGTTGGGACCCTCCCTGTTTTAGTGTTTTGCTTGGTGTAACTGGAGACGCATCGTCAGCTAGAGCGGATGTCAGGAGAGTGCAAAAGAACCCTCATTTTGCGAATCGCCTGCTGTAAAAGGGTGTGTGAGTGTGTATTAGCATTTTGAATCCTCTTCCCTGCTATGGTAACTGATGAAGTGCAGGCTAAGCTCCTGCGATGCCCATCGTCCCCACCAAGCGTGAAAAATGCAGGCAGCTCTGTGGATCTGCACCTGCCAAACAGGTCTTGGCTGTGTTCGCCTCCACTGGGAGCAGTAACGCAAACAGGTCTTATCTGCCCATTCAAGATGAAGCTGTCTCAGAAGACATCGGGAAATCATGCATTGTTGCTGCAAAAATTATTTCCACCCATTACTGTGAGTCCTGCCACCAAGCTCAGAAAGAGCCAGGGGCTGCCATGACGCCCTGCTCAGCAGAACCTGCGCCCCCGTGAGCCCATCCCCACCAGGCTCCTGGTCCCTCCCATCTTAAAACCAAATACCACAGCAGCTTTCTCCAGAAATTCAAATTTTGCACTATGGGGAACTGGCCGTGGGGTTTCAAACCTGCTGTCTGTGGATTCGGAGATGTTAGCAAAAGGAGTGGTAAGAAATGTACAGAATATCCCAGCCTTACCCATATCTGGTGATCTCTAGATATGCTGGACTGCAATTCCCATCATTGGCCATGCTGGGAATTGTAGTGCAGCAAATCTTAAGGACACCAGGTTGGGGAAGGCTAGATTAGGAAGATTAAAAGTCTTCGCTTGGCCTAGAAAGGACCAGGGAGCAGTTGAGCATCTGGGGAAGGTACAGCATAGATGTGATGCCACCACCCAAAAGTCTCTCTCTCTCTCTCTCTCCCTCTCCCTCTCCCTCTCTCTCTCTCTCTCTCTCTCTCTCTCTCTCTCTCTCTCTCTCTCTCTCTCTCTCTCTCTCTCTCTCTCTCTCTCATAGTCACCTGCCTTGTCTCACTGGGCAATGGCTCCTGGAAGGGGCCTCACAAGATGACCTGAGGTGGGTAATTGGTTAGAATGTCTCTTAAACTTCTTGGAAAATATGTATGATCAGAATGTGTGCAGAGAAAGATGATTCTTCTCAGGACAAAAGGCAGATGAATCCATCTCTTTGACTTGCTCTGAATCCCTTTAATGCTGAATTTAAAAGTAAGAATTTAATCGAGATGCAATCGAGATGAAATGAATGACATGATCATCATGAGCATATGTTGACAAACATGAAATCCCACCTGGGTTCATGTCATCATCCTTCTTTGGGGGAAACCTAAATATGTCCTTTTCTGTCACTTGCTAATCTGTTCCTTTTTGTTCCGTCCCAATAGCCAACAGGTTCCTAAAGCATCGGGGTAAAAGAGGGTTTTAAAATAGCTTTCCCCAACAGGGTTTGGCATCAGCCCCAGCTGGTGTGGCTGGGAGTCAGGAATCTGGAACGCAGGACGTGATCTTTATATGGTCTGGATATTGAACACATAAGGTGAGCTATTGGATAATGCGCAATTTGCAGTAAGGGAAGGACTCTGGCTAAGTGGGCAACTTTTAATTCCAAGGTAGGCGCAATTCTGCTGGTCTGCACCTGGCCTCCATACCTCAAAGAAGGAGCGAGAGGGGAACATTGGAGGGTGGGGAGAGTGCCAGAAGCTGCCCAGAGAGCTTGGCTATTGGGGGGGGTGTAGAAATGAAATAGGTAAATAAAGTGGACGGGAGCCTTTCTAGGGCTCAGGACAAGTTGCTGAACTGCGCCTCACCTTTCTCCCAAGTTGTCCTCCAATCAAGTCATTTCCTAGATGCTGAACCAGTGTGAACATGTGACGCACTTACAATAAATAACTAGCAGCTAATCGAGTCAACTTGCCCTGGAAGCAAAAATGATGAAATTGAAGCTGTTGTTCTTCAGGCTCTTCATGAAAAGGCAGGACTCCCCACCGTCATGCTGGGGAAAGTCAAAGGCTGAAGAGGAGGAGGACCAAGTACCAGATGGACGGGCTCCATAAAGGAACCCACAGTCTGGAGTCGGCAAGAGCTGAGCGGGACTGTGAAGGACACGACATTCTGGAGGTCCTTCATTCAAGGGTGGCCATAAGCTGATGGCACGCAACAACAACATCTGTGGCTGAAATCCGAGCGAGTTAGTCTCTGTGCACAAAGCATTTCTCCATGCGTGTGGCGTTTTCTTGTTTTTGCAGCTGTTTCCCTTTTCTCTTTCCTTGGGGAATTCTACTCCAGAAAGTGTCTGAACTTCAGCTTCTCTGTGTGTTTTAATTCAGGATCAATCTCTATGCTGTAAGGCTGAATCCAAAAACAAAATCAGGTCATATTAGGTACGTTTTGGTCCTTGAGGTAGCACTCCTGTGCCCACTTTCCCGGGAGTGTACGTTCCATTCAGCACAATGGACTTACTTCTGAGTAAGCATGGATGATACTGCACCATTAGCCAACTGTTTGGGCTGAAGATGGGGCGTTGAAGAGAGTATGACAAAGCCATCGTGGCAAGTCATTGAGTTGGTCCACCTTGGGAAGAGCAACACGGAGAGGAGAGAGTTTACATGCTGAAGGCTGCTCTGGACTCTAGCTGGGGATGGTGGGGGTTCTGGTCTCAACCACCAGGCTGGGGAAGGCTGGCCTAGGTGATAATGGGCCAGGTGGACCTCTGAACGGACGTGGTAGGAAGCTGTTTCCCATATTCTCACACTCCTCTCTGGGCCAAACAGTTCTGCAGGATTTTTAATTCTCCAGAAACCTGCAAAACCTGTTTGGCAATAAGGCAAGTAAAGTTGTAGGCATCTTGTGGGCAACCGGGGTTCTTCCTGCCCCTGTTCAACACAACACAACAAAACAAACAAAAATTCTCTTCTAGGTGCAAACCAGTGAATAACCAAATAGTTTAAAGAGGTACCTACTGCCCCTTTAGTTTTCACCCTAAGCTTCTGCCCCCTCCCAAGTCATTTGGCCCCCGATTCTCTCCTGAACTTTCTTCCCCAAAGGCAAAAGTGTTTTTAGTGACTAGGGGGCAGCTATGCCATTTCCTGTTGCCAAAGGATTGCAGAATTCTTTTCAATGGGAAGTGGTTGCTGAATCTTCTTCCAAGCAGCGGTAACCTAGATGTGCGTGTTTGATTCACTTTGCGCAGCTACAACGCACTGAGTCTATTTTAGGAAAGCCCCTTCCGGCATTTCCATTCTCTTGGGGTCTTCTCAGAAACTCTTGCTTGAAAACTGCTGAAATCTTTTCGGCTCCCTTTTGTCTGAGTCACAAAGACCTCGGGCGGCGAGTCATCCCTGATCAAATCCTCTTCCCCATCACAGGTTGGTGGGGGACCATGTCTCAAGGCCTCCGTCTGCATTGTGTGGAAAAGAGCCTGAGCCAGAAATGGCAACTCATTGAGGTTATTACCAAAGGACAGACTGACACAAAGGCTTGGGGGCGGGGGGGGGGGGAGGACAGCAACCCTTAGTCCATTTCCTCTCCATGCCACCGCTCTCAGCCATCTCTAAACTGCAGCCCTCCAGACAGGTGAGACTGCAACACACGTCACCCCCAGCCAGTGTGCTGGCCAGGAATGATGGGCACTGTAGTCCAAGTCAACTTTCCCACACCGCTGACCTTGTTGCAATGTATGCTTGCTCAGTGGGGTGCAGGACGAGCTGCTTCTGAGAGGGCAGGAAATGGCAGGAACCGTAATGCCGGCATTTCTGAGGGACGAACACGAGGGGCAGGCAGCTAGCAGCCATTTTGCCCACCAGCAATGGGAGCTCAGCAGCAGCTACCCACTGCTAAAGATGCCGCCTCTTGGCCCCGCGCGCTTGGCGTGGGGATGCCTCCACCGATTCCAAAGCTGGGGGAAATGGATTTTCCTTCTGTTAAAGTTATACCTGAAAAGCAAGAGCTTAATTATCCTGCCAAGTGTTATTGGCAGTTTTAAATCTATGTCAGCACCTGCAGTGTGGGAAATAGGAGGCTGCCCACTGCATCCTCCTCCTCCTCATCATCATCATCAGTTTCTATACTGCCCCATAGCTGGGTTGACAGCAATCAGCAAAGCAAAGCAAAGCAAAGCAAAGCAAAGCAAAGCAAAGCAAAGCAAAGCAAAGACCTCAAAAGCAAAGCAAAGACCTCAAAAGCAAAGCAGCATTAAAATGAATCTAAAACAGCTAAAAGACATGCAGTAAAAAAGACCCTGCAAAGGAAAGGGATCTCCTGGCTCACCACTTCAGCCCCCGGGTGGCCAAGGGGGTACCAACGGCCCCCCCACATCAAGCACTGTCTTGACCTGGTGCCAAAAAGATGGCAGGTGGGTGCCAGGTGGGCCGCAGGTATTTGCAAGCCTGGGTGCAAAAGGCAGGCTGTGCCAAGCCATGTTTGGCGAGGGGCCGTCGGTGCGCCTTACGATGCCTGGGCTTGGTCCTTGCACGGAGGGGCCATGAACTTCCCGCTCCTCCCTAGATCTGGTGCACACAGCAATTCGGCTTTTAAAAGCGGGGGGGCAACTAGCTCTGTTTGGGGGCACTGTGCAAGTGGGATGCTGCTGGCCAGATCCTGCCTGTTTTCTGGAGGTTCCCTACACCTGCCTTGGTTGGATGACCATGGTAAATGTTACCCTCCCCGCTGCTCCCCTCGGCCAAGGGTACCAGTGGGGTGCCCCGTTCAGAGGCAACGAGAAAATTTTACTGTCTGTGCTACCAGTGCATGAGGTTCCTTCCTTGTAGAACTAACAGGATATCCTAGAAGGAAATGAATTGGGTTGAAGGAATGGCACGGTCGTCTCAATCATTCGTGTCCTTGTGTATTCTATCTTTAGGGATGAATGTATTATATTTATATCCCACCCAATTTCCCCCTGCAAAGAGCCCAAGGCAGCTCATATAATCCTCTTCCTCCTCCATGCTTTGTCCTCACAACAACCTTGTGAGGTAGGTTAGGCTGAGAGTCAGCCACCAGCCCAAAATCACCCAGCAAGCTTCACGGCTAAGTGGGAACTAGTGCCCAAATCTGCATATTCCTAATGACATATTCTTCCGGAGTAGCATGAGTCTTTGCACAGAGCTCTTTAGGACTAAATAACGCTAGAGAAGGGAACTTTTGGAAGAGCTTGGAAACGCCAGCTGGTTCAGCGGCTGGGGTCATAGCCAGAGGAAGCACACCTCTCCTTTGCTCAGCCCGGTCTGCTTCCGGGCACAATTCAACCCGCTGGTTCCGACATAGGAAGCCCTGCATGGCTTGGGTCCAAGCTACCTGAAAGCACCCATTCGCCTCACGGCTGTGCCCCTACGCAGGGTCTTCAGGGGAGGTCCTCTTCTTGCTCCCACTGCCCTCACAGGCACCTTGGTGGAAATGCGGGAGGGGGCCTTCTTGGGGGTAGCCCCAAGGCTTCCCAAGTCCATCCCCAAGGCGGAAAGATCGGCACCCTCTGTGTTACGCTTTTGGAGGCCGGCAAAGTCTTTTTTGTTCTGGCACACCTTCGGAAATAGTCTGGACCAGTGAGATTGCATAGCACTATCACTGTTGCCCATGCTTTTATTTTTTTCAATTCATATCCTGCCTTTTTCCTACAAGGGGCTCAAGGCAGCTGACATCATTCTCCTCCTCCATCTTATTCCCACAACAACAACCCCGTGAGGTAGGTTGGGCTGAGGGTCTGTGACTGGCCCAAAGTCACCCAGTCGGTTCCATGACTGAGCGGGGACTCGAACCCAGATCGCCTGAGTCCCAGTCCCGCGCTCTTAACCACAACACCACACTGGCTCTCACACCACACTGGCTCTGCACTGTATGTTGTTTCTTAATTGCTGTTTTAATTCGGGCATTGTATATCTTTATTATTTTATCATTTTAATCTTCTGGCTGATTTTATTAGATTTTTAACTTTTGTACTTTTCTATTGTTTCAATTGTATATGTTCTTAATGTCAAGCTGCCTTGACTTCCAGTGCTGGGAAAGGGCAAAATAGAAACAGAAATATACCCATTCATTCACCCAAAGCTTCTATATCCTCCCCTTCACAGTGTCTCAGGGTGGCATATACTTGAAAGAACCCAGTCAGTTTGAAAAGTCAGTAAACAAAAAACCAAAATATGCAAAGTTTCACTGCCATTTAAAATGGCAGTCATAAGGAAATTAGCTGTAAAGTCAGCCCTTTAACAAATCATGGGTTAACCACAGAGCAGTTAGTCTGAGTTCATACATCACTCTCAGTCGCCTGCAGAAGAGCAGGTCATGGGTTGGTGTGTAAAAGCAAGACAGACTTCTGTTTTGTTGTCAGCCCCATGTCATGGTGTGATTTTTGGGACCAGAAAAATGGCTTTGATTAACAACCCTTCTAACTCTACACTTCTTATGAAAGTGGAAAATCTTAGCTCCACTCCAGAGCATTGCTAACGAGTTTCATGAGCCACTGCATGCGAGATATTTTGGGATTTTCCAGCCAAAGATGGACTGTTCTTCTCTAAAGTAGAAAGACAAAGAAATGGCTTTAAATGGACTTGGCTAACCTTCCAAGCTGAGAAAATAGCTCTCTGGTCTTTGCCAGCTAGAGCTCAGAAGCACAGCTAGAAAACTCAGCTTTAGAAGCTGGTTGCTGCATTCAGATGTACAGCAGTGACCTAGAAATTGGGGCTGAGCCTTCCACATGAATGCCTGATCCTTAATAAAACTGGGAATGGGGGGAATTATGACTGAAAGCCATGCATGGGCCCTGCCACCAAGACCAGCTCCCTTCCTTGCTTTTACCTTAAGATCCCATGGCTTCTTCTTTTTTCTTTCGTGTGCTTAAATTTATTTTGTCAGACAATTCACTGTATTCTGCTTGCCCTCAGCTGGCTGCATCCAACCTGCTTCCGCTCAGCCGCAGTTTCTCATAAAAGATAGATCACAGTGGGGTGGGGGGGATATTTATCCAGTTGAGCATACAGTGGCTGGGAATAAAGGCAGATTTTAGGGCTGGCAAAGCTGCAGGGAGCTTAGGGTGTTTAGCTTAGAAAAAGGGGGAGCAATGGAAGGCATGAAAGAGAAGATTGGAGTTATGGCTGGTATGGAAAAAGTAGGAAGGGAGTCATTTTTCTCCCTCTCTCCCAATACCTGCACCCAAAAGATCATCCTACGAAGCTGAATGCGGGAAAATTCTTCTTTAGTGGGAATCTCACAAGGCGTTGTGACGGCCGCCCATTGGCGTGGCTTTGAAAAGATATTGGACCAATTGTGCAGAAGGATGTAATCCGTGTCTACAAGGCCTGATGGCTAGAGGCTGTCCCCAGTATCGGCAGCAGTATGCCTGGGGGCACCAGTTGCTGGGGAACATGGGCTTGAGAGTGGTGCTGCACTCCTGAACTGCTTGTGGGATCCTGTGGCCAGAAGACACGGAGGAAGGCCTTCTCTGTGGTGGTGCCCCATCTGTGGAATGCGCTCCCCAGAGAGGTCCGCCTGACGCCGTCGTTATATGTTTTTCAGCACCAGGCCAAGACCTTTTTATTCAAACAGTATTTTAATAATCTTTAATATTTATAGTTTTAATTATGCAGCCAGTGTGTTTCCAAGTTTTAATTGTAATTGTAATTCTATTTGTTTTATTTATGTGTGTTGTGAGCCATCCCGAGGCTGTGTAGCAATGGGGACGGCATATAAAAACTTTAAATAAATAAATAGACAGACAGACAGACAGACAGACAGACAGGGTTCGATGGACATCCTAGCAAGGTTCTTCCTGTGCTCTTAAGCAACCCCAACCTTCTTCTTATTATCATTACATCGTATTTTTCTTGGCATTTTACTGCTGCTGTGAGATGCCTGGACCACCGCTCAGTGGAAAGGCACGCTACGCATTTGCTCGACCAGCTGTGGCAGGAAAAACGGACCTGCAGCTTTGGCGATCCAGACAGAACAGACCACGTGCCCTGCTGAAAAAAATGCTTCCACATCCCTAACAGAATGGGGATGCGAACATTCCCTCCTTTCTCCATAACTCCAGGCCAATTTATTTCTCTAAATGCAACACAGTTTAACCTATTGGAAGCAGCAAGCTAGCTGTGGAATTCACTGCCCCAGGAAGTCAGTCCTATTTCATATTGTTGGTTTTATATTGTTATTTTTGTATTTTATTGTATTTTATTCTGTGCTGTGAGCCGCCCCGAGGCTTCGGCAAGGGGCGGCATAGAAATGTTTTAATAAATAAATAAATAAAATAAAGCCAACGGGGGGTGGACCAGTTCATGGAAGAGAAGGCAGTCATTGGCTACTGGTCCGGAGGATCACATGCCACTTCCGGTATACCTGTGCATCCCAGCTGGTGGGGAACCTGGGCAGGAGGGTGGCTGTTGTCCTCCTACCCCTCTGGTGAGGACAAAATGCTGCCCCAGTCAGATCCGGGGTCAAATCCAGCATGGCTCTTCTCTGGTACTCCACCCTGCATTGTCCAAGCAACACGGCTGCCATGGCAAAGACGTCTTCAGGAGCGCTTCTCCTCGTAGCAGCTCCGCCAGTTTGTAATTGCAGCTGCAACTTGCGGTCACGTTAGCACCTGCTTCCAACAGCACTTGCCCGATATTTGTGTCTGTATAAGAAAGAAATTATGGACATGCCTCCCAGGACTCACGCTACAAGGCGAAGCGCTGCCTGTTTGAAGCCAACCCCGTGGCAAAATTTTATTCTTCTTGACCCTTGTCTGGAACATCCTCATATACACCTCAATGCCCTGCAAAAATGGGAGGTTTGCCAAAGGCAAACAGGGTCTGTAACCCAGAGCATGAGGAAGCACTCTCGACCCTACTCTTTCCCCTGTGTGCATGCATTCGTCTGATGCGGGATCACAAGAGGACCGGGCATGGTTGGAAATAACATGCTTAAACTGGCTTTTTTTCTTTACACAAAATTAGGCCTGTTTTTCCATGTAATGAAGCCCAAGGTGACTAATGACATGAAATTTAGAAACAGCACTGAGTCAAAGAAGGTTTGTGAAAGATAAACCAATATATTTGACTTTAAAGCAGACATCGATCAGATAAACAAAGGAAATGCCTGTCAAAATACACGAGTCTTTGAAGGGCTGATGGAAGATTATTCTAGAGGGTGCCAAAAGGATCTCCCATCGCCTGGAGCCCCGGCAACTCTGAGAAGCATTTATGTGTGAAGTTCAGGGTACAGTGAGTCTCCATCTGGAACCCCTTCCTGTTTCCCCTCTCAAGAAGGTGATGTATTTGATGCTTCAACACAACTCTAGAAGGATCCACAAGGGATTAATTATAGACTTTCTGTGTACTTAAGCATATCACTTGTCATTTTTTAAATGAACGGAGGAGACAACATGAAGGAAACTTTTCAAATATAATCAAGCAGCGCGACAAACACCTCCAGCCTCGCTCAAGAATGTCGCTTGCCGTCGCTGCCTCCGCTCACCTAGGCTTTTGCACAAACCTGCCTCCCTGGTTCCTAGAGGTCACGACACTCGCCAATTAAAGCTGCTGCACGGCTGTATCTTCAGACAGAAGAGATGTGTTCCAAGGATCATGCTGGGACAACTCCCAGCAAGCTGTGAAGCAGAACCACACTTGTCGATTGTGTCTTTTATTTAACTTTACTGTTTGTTTACTTCTAGTGTTTGTGGCATACACTACCCTGAAGCCGAGAAGAGAGAAGGAACCAAGATCCTGTTTCTTTCTGTAGCACACCATCATCCCACTCAAAGTTGGACTGAAATTCTGTCTTCCGCCTCGCCTTTGGATGAACGGCAGATGCAGAAGCAAACCTGAGTCTGGCTCTGGACCACTTCAGATGGTTCTGAAGAACTGTCCACTTCAGGTCTGGTTTAAAGTCAAGGAATCATATGGAAGGAAAGGTGGAGTGCCCCAGAGTGGCCCATCAAAGCTTAGCACCTGGACAGCAGGTTAACCCAGAGTGCAGGTGATCTAGCCACTTTTTCCTACTCCGGTGAGATATGTTTCTATTTAAATTATAGCTACTGTTCCTGAATGCTCCCCATACAAGTAAGTTTCCGTATGCACGTTGTACACAAACCAGCATCTCTGCATCTTCTTTTGTCCTTTTCTCCTTCTGGTGATCCCTGCCCTCTTTTTTTAGCAATTCATCAGTGGCTGCACTGTCCAAATTTCAGGGCAAGCTGCATGACCAGGAATGCTTCTTCATACAAACAGTGAACGTTAAAAATCCCCTCCTTAGGGAGCATGTCAAGGAGAATGGGTCAGCCCCTCTTCTCCCTGGCATGCTGACCACCTGGACCCGAAAGGGGCCAGTCTAGAAACGGGTGCAATGAAGCATTCGCCAAGGGCTGCATCCACATCTGGCCACCAAAGGTGCTTGAGATGCAGCAAGCAGCCACCTGTTGGTCCTCAACATCCCAAGTCATTGTGCAGTCATGCCATCCCTAAAAGCAGGGAGAGGCATGGAAGACGATGACCTTCTGTTCCCCCACAAAATCCTCTGAGGGAGGCAGGGCCCTTCACACGATAAAAAGCCTCATGTGCAAGGGCTCCTACACTGAGGCAAGACTGAGGGAGCTGGGTCTCTTCAGCCTGGAGAAGAGGAGACTCAGAGGGGATCTGTTGGCGACATACAGGTATATGAGGGGGTGTCACACGGAGGTGGGTAGAAGCCTGTTCTCCCCTGCAGAGGAAGGCAGGACGCGCTCCAACAGAGCAAAGCTCAGGGAGCCAAGGTTCCATTCGGATGCCAGGAAGCACTTCCTGACAGTCAGGACCCCCAGGGTGTGGAATGGGCTTCCCCGGGAGGAGGCTGAGGCCCCACAGGTGAGGGTGCTCAAGGACAGCCATCTCCTGAGTGGAGCTGGCTGGATCTAGTCAGGGTCAGACTAGATGGCCCGCTCTGTTTCTATGTTTCCATGTTTCTGGTGTCACTGGTTCTGGCCAGCAGTAGCTCTCCATAGTATCAAGTCCTTAGCTGGGCCTTCCTGGTGCTGCTCTGGGAGACTCCATCACCTGGCCACGCCAGGTGCTTATTTTCCACAATGACAAACAGGCAACACTTTTCTAGAAATGAATTATTTTATTATAAGTGTTCCGATCAAAAGAAAAGAGACACTGACTTCTACACTAGAATCCAAGTTGAAATCCAGAACTTAGTCACATCCTGTACATTTCTTCCACCAGATGTCCATTTGTAAAATCGACATCGTTTGTCAAATCTACATCATCTTTTTTTAAAAAAATAATTGTACACTGCAAACAAAATTGAACTGCCCAGAGGGCTTCAGCTATGGGACAATATAGAAATGAATTAAACTACAAGACTAGGAAAACAGTTGGAGAATTTCTCTTTTCCTCTTCCCTATGTGGCCAAATCAATTTCAGCTCTTGGGAGCAGATTGTCGCACACCCAAAGCGAGGTGGCTGGATCAGACCCTGGTCACAAAGGGCTCTACACAATGGAGGGAGGCTGGTGTGAAAAGAGAATGGGTCTTGTTCAGAGACAGACACACACCTGAAGCTTTCTCACCTGGTACAAGAAGATGAGAGGGGGCACTGATCCAGCACATCCCCGGGCACCGCATCCTCGGTCATCTCTGGAGTTCTGGAGGAAGCGTCTCATGGGCTGACGGGCCTGAGATTGACCTTCATATTTCACCATTCTCAGGTTAGACAGTCCTTGAGACACGCCTCACCTGGACAGCAGTCCCTCCTCCTTCAGGTGCAGCTGCCACAAGGAGATGAGCGCTCCCCTGCATGATGCCTGTTGACAGCCAAGATGGGTCTGGAGAAAAGGCTGGACCACTTCTTCCTCTACCTATAAGAGCTGCACCTTGACCCTGAAATTGCAGCACAAGAGTCTTGCAAGCAGGTCCTGTGTGTTTCTTTATGCACTGAAAACATGCTTTCATTGCCCTTCAGGCATGGCCGCCTGAGATGCTTCTAATTAGAATATAAGCATCCGGTATAAAGCCATAACAATGACAAATGCAACAGCATAGACACTCCTGGCACGAGAAAACCACACCGTTAGAAAGCCAGGCCAAGCAGCAGCATTTCTGACCAGAGCCAAGGAGGAATCAAGGCACCTTGCTCCCCAAAAATGGGAGTTAGGGCTAGGAAGACCCTGCTTCTCACCCCCACCCAACTTTCTTCCAGAGAGTGTAACCTTAACGGCTTGGCAGGCTTGTGCAGGAAAGGCGCCAGGTAGGGTGTTGTAGGTTACAGAGGGTACTTGTACTTGTGCATAGAAATGGACCAGAAACCTGCACGGTTGTTCTAGTACTGGTATTATACTTTGATATTTTACTGTTTCTGTATATCTTCAAAGCATGTACAGAGCAGCAGTCGAAATAAAATGTGCTTAATGCATGAAAAACTATACCCAGATTATCATTGTCTAAGTGGGATTGCATCTCCATAAACTTCTCTCACACAGTCCTAAATATTCTTTCTTCTTCCTGCATCTCACCTCCTCCCTTGACACTTTTCAGGTGTCCAGTTTACGTACACTGAATGCCCGGCGGGGAGCCGGGGCAGGGGCAGAATCGGGGCCATGCTGGCGGACTTTCTCCCTGAGTTATGCGCACACAGCTGAAAGTCAGAACCGAACCTACAGAAAGCAGGCGAACTGTCCGTTTGCAGGTCTGCCTGGGCCAGCTCCCTCAACCTGCTGCCCCCTGGCTTTTTTGGACTTCAATGCCCAGAATGGGCAAATGCCAGAAATGGTAGCAGCTGCATTGCAAAAAGCCAAAGGGCACCGTATGAGCAAAGCTTGTCCGACGTGAGCAACTTTGGAAGGCTGAGGGGCCATTTTTGGTAAAAGGTAAAGAAAGAACGCGTTCGATCAGGGATGCTCCCTTTCCCGTCTCCCATCAAGCACTCAGCGTACCTGCACTGCAAATGAGGCAATGTCTCCCCTCTGCCGGCCCTTATGTAAGAAGTAGCCTCTTTCCACTCGTGCACGGCCTTGGAGGGCCTCTCTTGGGGACCCTGCTCTGCAGGGGTTCCGCCAGAGGCCCCTTTCGGCAGGAGCGTCTTCCCTTCTGAATGCGTTTCCAGAGGCAACGATCCTGTCGAAAGAAAAAGGCCAGGCACACCTGAATTCCAGCAGGCACTTTGGAAATCTGATCAGAGCACTGCAAGAATTGCAAATTTTTGAAATTCGTCTGATAATGTCTCTCCTAGACTTCTAGCTGTTCCATATAAGCTGAAATCTGTAAGTGAATTTATGCAAGGTTCTACTAAGTGGACGGCCTCCCCTAATTTGTTTCATTACAATCAATGTACCAATAAGTAGCATAAATAAAACAATGCAACTAAAATATCATAATAAATAGACAGGTTTAAATAACAAATATATAATGTAAGCCGTCCTGAGGCTTTTGCAATAGGACGGCATATAAATATCCTAAGTAAATAAATAAATAATCAAGTAACAGATAAAACTTAACATAGGAAAACCAGTGCAAATTCATATAAATAATCTAAGTGGTGTCATAAGTGCGCTGGAAGAGAAAAGCTTTCGCCAGGTGCCTAAAGCTTAGCAAGGTAGGTGCCTGATGTATCGCCAATGGTAGAGCATTCCAAAATTGGGGTGCCACCACAGACAAGGTCCTGCTCCTTGGAACCGCCCCCTGAACCACCTGAGGGAGAGGAACGCATAGGAGGGTCTTCGTCGATGATCTTAGGTGATGGGCAGGGACGCATGGAGTGAGGCACCCCCTAAGATATCACGGTCCCTAGCCATTCAGGGCTCCATATGTCCTAGTCAACACCTTGAATTCAGCCTGGACTGGAGCAGGTAGCCAGTGCAGTCAGCAGAGGACAGGTGTAAGGTGTTCATAAGAACCAGTCTTCATTAGCCACCATGTTACCCTGTTCTGCATCATTTGACGAGTCCAGACTGTCTTCAAGGGTAGTGCCACGTTTCGCGCATTGCGGTAGCCCAGACGGGAGGGCCACCAGTGCATGGTGACCAGGGCAAGGTGACCCTCTTCCAAGCAGGAACATAGCTGGCAAATCAGCTGAAGCTAATCTATATATCCAACCAACCTTTATGATTATTGCAGGAGGCCTTGGTGAATGTTCCAACCGGATCAGAATGTCACCACGCAATATCTTGGCTTTTCAGTCGTGGAACCCACCCCATGGAAAAAACCTTCCTTGTGCAGTTTAGGAACTTGACATCTTGAATCTTTCAATTGCCTCCTGGAAATGCATCTATTCAGCAAGTTTTAATGGAATGAACCATGCTACTCCATTTTCTGTTCGTATTGTGGTTATATCATGTAAAAATTGTATTTTAAATGTGACTTTACTTATGATTTTAATATTTACATGGAAATTGTTTTGGGATTTTTCTTAATATCTAGCAGTCTAGAAATAGTAAGGGTTGAGTGAAATTATAAAGTGGTTGTTTAGGCAAACTGAGTGCCTGCCAGCCAGCCAAAGGCAGGAGCTTTTGATCCTCAAGGTGTCCGTGGGGGAAATTTACAGAGCATTCTTAATGCATCCTTTGCTCTGCTGTGCTGGGGCAGCTACAAGGAATACAGCAGCTGCTTCGCACAATTAAAAAAAAGAGTGCAAGGGAAGACAACCATTTTCATGGGATGGGCCTATCCTAATGTATATATACAGGTGTAAATTGAGAAATAATTATTGTAATTTAATTAGAAGCACAATGCATCTCAGCCATTTCTGAAGAACAGCAGGGTACAGCTAGAAAAGTACTTCTGGCTGCAAAGCCCCTTTCTAGAAGGGGGGAAAAACAGCTGGAATAAAACAGGTTTGGTGGGGGCCTCCTCTCCCTGGCAGTTATCCTTACTGCTCTTTCACTCACCACCCCTCTCCCCGCTTTCTGCTTTGTAAAAAGTCAGCATAAATTGGATCCTGCAGGGAAAGTTTCTGCCTAAACACAGAGAGGATTAAGTGGCCATGGATAGACTTCTCTTCACTACAAGGAAATAGTGAGTTTAATTGTTTTAGAGCAGGATCTTTTCTTTGTTATAAACTCTATCACATTTAATACTCTTCTAGGGTCAGAGTTAGATGCGTTTACAGGGGACGAAGACCCACTGAGCTTCATTCAAGTGGATCCTAGAACAAATCAAGCCAGAATTTTCCCAGGAAGGAAAAAATGACAAAACTGAGGCTGACCTTTTTTGAACACATCATGAAGAGTTGAGACTCCCTGGAGAGTCCCATCATGCTGGGGAAAGTTGAAGGCCGAAGAAGAGGAGGACCAAGTACCAGACGGATGGACTCCATAAAGGAATCCGCAGCCTTGTATGTACAAGAGCTGAGCAGGCCTGTCCTGGACAGGACTTTTTGGACATCCATGGTGTCTCCATAAGTTGAAGATGACTTCACAGTACACCCCCACCAGCCAAAAAAAAAAAAAGAAAAAAAATGGTAATGGAAAGTTATCTTCCCTTCCATCACTACCCAATGCTACCAAATTCAAGTTCTATGACAAATCTATCACTCCTAAAATTAAAATTTGAAAAATATTTAAAATCTATCACATCCAACATAAAATTAATCTCTAGCTTTGCTTATATAAAAACTGCCCTATTTGTTCTCTGCTGGTATGTTTGCCCCAGGCTAGAAACAGATCTGGGTAACTGCCATATTTATAATTTCAAAAATGGGGACCAGGCCCATGTATGTTTCTTCTTCTCATCATCCCAGGTATAACTTGAAACCTGCCCTTCACCTGGGAAAGCCTAAGCTAATGAACAGCACGATCCTGTGTCTGATGACTCAGAAGCACCTTGTGTGTTTTCAGTGGGGCTTACTCTTGGGTAAAGGTGTCTGGAATTGCAGCCTGGCCCTGCTACCTATTTCTGTACTCCATTTTAAGGCTGAGACCAGGAGGATCCAAAAAGGGCTTTGGTTACTGGGGCAGTATAGAAATTCAATTAATTAAAATACAAGTCACTGTGGAACCGCCATGCTTAATTCACTGAACTGGGGTGGGTTGGGGTTGGGATTAGGGTTAGGGCTAGAGTTCGGGTGTTTATTTTGGAAAGGGTGACAAGGAGCTGGCAAGCTGGTTTTCACAATCACCACAGGGGGCATCCACAAGTGCCCTCCAAGACCCCCCTACATTAATTTAAATTACAATTATTGCAATTCTTAATTGTGCAGGTCAGCTCAGCGGTCCCTGAGGCAGGGGCTGGGGGCGGGGGGCTGATCTACCTGTCTGCGGCTTGCGAAGTCCCCGGAGCCTGTGATGTGAGAAAAGGGGCTACTTTCTCCCTTTCTCGGCATGATCCCCCAGGTTTCTGCATTGCAGGTGCCCCCACAATTTCAAAAGCACCCCCGTCCACAATGTCAGCACCAGAGCAACATGCAAAACCAGAGGGGTTTCCCAGTGGTGCAAGGGCTGAGTTTGATGGGTGTCCAGCGCATGACAGATTCAGAGCTCCATATTTGAAGAGCGCTTTAAAAGGGCTCAGCCATTCCTTTTTCTCCAAGACCATGTGCCGCTCTATTCACTGATATACTTTCCTGATAAAACAGCAATTTGAACCAGCTCCCAAGGCTCCCACCTGGGCTCACCTGGAAAAGAGAACCCTGGGCTTGCTTCTTTGGACTGAGCACCCCCTTCCACCAAGATGTTCTGCGGTTTCCCGGGATGCTACCACCTTGGAGACATCTGCAAATGTGAGGGGACCCAGGGACATGTGGGAAGCCCTCCAAAACGCCTGAGGACCTTGTTGGAAAGGGGAGAATTTGAGGGGATGCCCTCCAAGTCATCCTTTTCTGTATAATCATGTTTTTCTTGTGCTTTTTGGGTTATCCCACTATGAAAAGTGAGGGCAGCTCCAGAAATACAGACACCTGGAGGATTCTGCCACAAAGGCTTTATTCCTAGGCTCCAGCTCCATTTTTGGGCATGCTTGTACAGTGGTTTTTTTTTTTGCAAAGTGCTACATCGTAGGTTTTTTGGCATTCACCGTGTGCTCTCCCCTTATGCCCAACTTTCTTGCCACTGCTGCGTCTGTCAATTTTCTTTCCAGAAAAAAATGTCTGTTTGTGACAAGGCAAAAAAATACTGGGTTAAAATACATAAATGGCTTGAGGAAATGCTACAAAAACCTTTAACATTTAAACCTGAAGTTTTTCTGTTAGGCATTATTTCTGATGACTTTGATAAACAAGTTATATACACACGCTGGTGACTTCCCGCCTTGACTTCTGTAACACGCTCTACGTGGGGCTACCCTTGAAGACGGTCCGGATACTTCAGTTGGTTCAAAATAGAGCTGCCAGGCTGCTGACGGGGACTGGGCGTTATGTTCACACGACTCCAGTCCTCCGTCAGCTTCACTGGCTTCCCATTGAAGTCCGGGCCCAATTCAAGGTGTTGGTGATGACCTATAAAGCCCTAAACGGCTTGGGTCCTGGTTACCTGAAGGAGCGCTTACATCCATATATGCCCAGCCGCCCCCTGAGATCAGTGGGAGAGGCCCTTCTCCGGGAACCCTCCATGAAAGAAATTAGGAGAGTAAGTACTCGGAGGAGGGCTTTCTCTGCGGTGGCGCCTAAGTTATGGAATGCGCTCCCCAGAGAGATCCGCCTGGCACCGTCGTTATTTGTTTTTTGGCGCCAGGCGAAGACCTTTTTATTTAAGCGTCATTTTAATTGTTAATATTATTTGCTTATTTTATCTGGCCAGGGCGACTTATTTTATATTGTTATTTTATATTGTTAATTTGTTGTATATTTCGATGTATTATATTTTAATTTTATGTTGTGAGCCGCCCCGCGGCTTCGGCGAATGGGGCGGCATAGAAATGTTCTAAATAAATAAATAAAATAAAATATACCTGGTTCTACACATAATCACTGCGGCAAGGATTGTATCAACTCAACATTGGAGGAGTGAAGAGTCACCTATTGAAGAACTGATCTTAAAAAAGATTTTGGACTGTGTGGAAATGGGCAGCTTGACCTTGTCTCTGAAGGAGAAGGAGGATACATACTTCTATCAAACTTGGGATTCTTTTTATCATTGGCTAGAGAAATGGGACTATGCATAGATTCGAGTACGGTTAATGACAGTTAAAAAGAATAAGATGTCAACCCAATATGTCCTATGTCTTAAATGATTGATGTTTTTAATGTTAGATTGTAGAGAAAATAATAAAATTTATTCAGAAAAAAAGTCTGTTAAGCTGAAGATGAGACACTGGACCATGTTTTCAGACAGATTGTGCTTGGGGAGTGCCCTTCCAGAAGCACCCTGAATGCAGTTTTTATTGCTTCATTTATTTAATTCCATGTTATACCGCCCAAGAACTGAGGCTCTCTGGGCGGTTAACAAAGGTTTTAAAAAAATCTCACTGCAAACAAACAAAAATGAACTTAAAACAGAAAACCACAATAGCAAATGCAATGGAACCAGCAAAGGAGAATAGCAGTGGCACAGAATGAAATGCAAGATTAAAAATAAAGTTTAAAAACCTCTTTGGGAATCTTGTTCCATTGCAAGGGAGGCACAACCAAAAAGACCCTCCTCTTGTTAGCAACCCCTCTTTTAACATGTAGGCAACATTTCTCCACTCTGCAATTCAATTGCTGCCAGTGAGTTTAACAGGCTGCCTGATAAAGAGCTTTGGAGGACCCAGATCTAGCTCCCTGCTCTGTGGCCTCCTGATAAAAGAATTGCCCTACTGTGGTTTTTGGAAGCTCTTAGTACAAAACAGGGTTCACACAAGCCCTGGTGGTTTGTCATATTGAATGCACCCAGCTAGAGAGGTTAACAAGCCATGTTGCTGAGTTCAGACAGTACAACAAGCCACCCTGGTTTATAAACTGTCAGGGCCTACTGGGTTGTGTGATCCCAGTCAATCATTCTTAAATTCTTAAAGTACCAGAAAAGTGTTGGGAGAAGGTGGGTCGCATGCAGAGAAAATCGGCAAGGAATCTCTCCTAATGACTTCCAGAAATATGAATATAGTTTTTGTGTAAGCCCTTTGTAAATGCGCCTTTTGCTCTGGGAGCAGAGGGCTGTCTGCTCCTTTAGAACCTTCCCAGAAGCTGAGAACAGAAGAAAAATCGGACAACTGGAGCAATTAGCAATTAGTTAGACAGTGCGGACTTGGAAACCTCTGGCGACCTGCTGGAAATTACTCTCCTGCAAATCTCAGCCTGCTTTCCGTTGTCCCCTGGACTGTGATATCCTGGGTGGCTGCTGGGAGTCCTCTTTGTCTCCTAGGTAGTAAGGAGACATTTTGTTGCAGGTCTTGGCTTGTTTGTTTTATGTGGCTTTTATTCAGCATTAGTCCTATGTCAAGTAAATCCATTGACATGAATGGGACTGAAGCTAGCCATGACTAACTTATGTCTCATTTATTTCAGTGGGCCTACACTCTATGAGGCTAACACTGAATAGCATCCTTTGAGTTTTAAGTTAGCATTTTAAATTATTTTATTACTTTTGTGTTTGTGAGCTGCCCAGAGGTGCTGTGGTATGATTTGGCGGCATATAAATGTTTTAAATAAATAAATAAATTTTAATTACTAATTCATTTTTAATGATCTTTGCTACCTTCGTGGCCACCAAGAGGGCTATTTGCCACAGGTCTGTTTAGTTAAAACAAACCTTAAAATGTAGGTTTTACTGTCACTTGGTCGTTTGTAACCCAAGGTTCCAGACTTTCATCACTAGTCATTTTGAGAGCCTTTTGCCTGATTAAAACAAATAAATGAAAAGGGTTTAAAAGAAAATCTAAATAATATGTGCTGTGGGTTGTTGGGTGAATGTGACTTATGCTGGGGTATAAAATTTTGGCCATAATAAACATGTTTTCAAGCACACAACTCTAGCATAAAACTCTTTAACTCCTTTAACTCTTCCCTGGGATGGTGTTGGCTCAACCACAGCAAATTTAACTTTCAGCCAGTGAGAAAAAAAATAACGCACTGGCTGTGAGTTCAGCGTGTTTGAGGCTTTATGCTCAACAAACTTATAATACCATGATGCTTTTCAGAAAACATGTAAAATCCTCTACAAAGCTGGAGAAGAAAGAATCTCAGGTCCCAGAAAGACTGTCTCTCCACTAATAAAATATTGGATTGTTTCTGATCTTCAACTATTAATGAGGGATGTTTGCAGAGTCAAAATATTGTTGCCAGCTTTCCCCCCTTTCTTCCTTTGAGAAGCCATGAGCAGACTTAAACAAAGAAGCGAAAAACAAAGTTTTTTGTATGGTGGGGAGAAGCCCTTGCGGCAACAAATTACACTAATTCATCATTATTGAGTATTTGCTGAGTGCAAATAATTCTGTTCCACTCCTACACCTTGGACAGGAGTTCACTTGTAACATCCCTCTACTATTCCCGAAATTCAGAAGAATCCAGTATAAAAGCAAAAACTTTAAGTTTAAAATTGTTCAAACAAACAGATGAAAGGTAAGCGTGGCTTCAATGCGATGTCCAAAGAGCGCTTGTATCATTTCCACCACCTGCTTTGAAAACCTGCTTATTTCAGGAAGGCTCCCTGATCTAACCAGCTTGTTAGATATAATTTTATTGATAGAAACATCGAAACAGAGCGAGTCAGAAGGGGCCTCCTGGGCCATCTAGTCTGACCCCCGGCTCCAGCCGGCTCCGCTCATGACATGCCCACCATGTGCATGATCCTTTTTTTAACAGGATAAAATGTGCAACTTGGGGTGGAGAACGAGATGCCCCCCGTTCCTCCATCCCATGTGTAGACAGCAGAGGAACCATAACGCAATGCTAGCAACACAACAGCGTGCCTGACCACACCTGTGCGCAGCAGTCTCGGCCACGGGGTGTCGGAGAGCCAGGTGCTCACTGGTGTCTGGTATTTGCCGCCTGAAGCCGTGGCCTCACCTGCCTCGTGGCCTCACCTGCCCCGCCTTGCTGCTCAAATAGTCCATCAGGTCCATCCAGCTAAAAGCTCGGGATGAGAAGTCAAGCAAAATGCAGCAAGTTTGCGTTCACCTGGTTTGCAGGCCTTTTAAAGGCACAATTGCACACCCTGTTTTAATTGCTTGTTTGCAAAGTTTTAGGGAGGAAGAGAAAATTGGTGGGGGGCCGGGGGGGGGGGGAGTCCACCCCAAACGCGGTTTCAGACCTGTTCAGGAATCTTGTAAAGGACGGGGCCAGCATTTAGGCAGGGTTGGCTCAGAGCAGTTTGTTCCCTGTCTCTCTGCAAGTCTGTCTTTACAAACCACAGTTGAATTACAATGTGCAGACCCCACGGCTGGTTGAGTTATTTTGGTGTCTGAGGCAGAAAATTTCCACAAAGGCCTCTCTCCTTCTCAGGGGGTGGGAGGGGGGATATGGATATGCAGCAGATAAAATAGGCCTTTGCATGACACCCCCCAAATCAGCTCAGCGCTGGTCCTGTGAAGGCATACTCAAGTTGGGGGCCAGTCCAAAGTAGGCCCTGTACCCTGTTCCTGCCACAGCCACCTTCAAACATTCTCGGGTCACACCACTGGGCTCTTTCCGGAGCAGGCCAATTCATCCAGGGGGCATATGATTGTGTCCTGCCCCTGGCCGTGTAGTCCTTTCAACCATCACTTTGAACTGAGCCAAGAAAAGAGCAGGTGCTGTATGAAAAACCGTTTTCCTTTGAGTCTCATAAATTCCACTGGACCAGCCTAAGTTCCAGCAGCATTACATGAGGCGGAGGAAAAGATGTTGGTGTTTTCTTTCTGGACACCATGTCTAATTTTTATCTTATTTCTTGGGTATTCTTTTCTCCTCTAAACTAAACAGCCCCAAATTAAAGCATGATGTATGTAGATAAAGTTCACTAAAAGATACTCTGGGCTCTGTGAAAAGCATGAGATCAGGGGAGTACTTTTTTTCCAAGCCGCACTGAGAATATAGGCCAGAATTAAGCCAGACAAGAACTCCCGCCAGGACGGATTGGCAACAGCGAGACGGCTGTTCGTGTCTCTGTAGCCTGTTGCTACCTTGCATTAATTTTCTATGCAAATACTGTGCATTTAGTGATTAGTCACCTTCAAAAGCACGCACATGTGCCCCAAAACTGCCTCTGTTCTTTTTGCAACTGCTTAATATGCACAGATGTCAGGTGAGACTGTTTCCTGAAATGGAAGTTGAAAGCACAACCCTATGCCTATTTGACCAAGAGAGAGAGAAAGAGAAAGAGAGAAGTCCTACAACTCTCAGCATTGGAGTTGTCGGATTTTTTGTGTCTAAATATCGATAGGATTGTGCCTTAACTGTAGGAAGATGTCACCTTCTGAATTCCAGAACACAAACATTGCTTTGCAGGATCAAACCAAAGCCCATATTCATTGTGAGTCTAGATTTATAAGGCTTCTAGGTTTTTGGTATTTTGTTTTTGTTTTGCACTGCCTTCAAAGGTTGGATTTAGTTTTACAGGTTTAATTCTGAACTTCTACTCAAAAAGTTACTTTCCTGGCACAGGACTGCAGATTATACATGAATCCATTTTATCTTTATTTTGATGTGAACCCCCTTGGGAGGGCTTTGCTGTTAAAAGTGGCAAAGAAAAGCTTAAGCATATTTTTAAAAAGTAAAACCTGCTTCTCCCTGTGCCAGCCAGTCCAATAAATTTAGAAACAGAGCCCGGGGGTGCCGCTGATCTACTCGCAATGTTTGTTCACAGCTTGTGCCATTTGGAGGTACACTGCTCCTATATGCTGGGGCTTCATGTCCTAAGTCACGTAAAACAGGAGGCAACTGGTAACTAGTGGAGAAGGCCCAAAGAAGGGCACAGAAGAAGAGCTCTGCAAAAGCCAAGTCACTGCATTCAGGTTGGGTTTCCTTACCTGAAGGTGAACGCTGGAGAAGAAGCTGCTAATGCGTTCAGGATCGCACAACTGGTCCCTTCTATCGCTTGGCTGCCCTGCGTCTTCTGATCTCCAGCCCATATACCTGCTTTTATCAGCTCCCCAACTTGCCACACTGACAACGGGCTTCCTGTTTGTTCATAGAAACGTCTGTGGTGAAATTTCCATGACACCACTGGACAAAGGAAGGCTCAGCGAGAGCTCGAAGGAGGCGATCAGACGTAACCCAGCTTAAAGCAGAGACAGAGAGTGAGTGAAGGGTTGGGGGCTTCTTCAGAAGGGAAAGCTCCCAAGGCAGCTTTTTCATCATGTTTGGGTGATATACTTTCATTTTCTAGGTGCCCGTAGCTAGTTGAAACATATTTTAAGGTGTCATAGAGGATTTAATGATCCTGCTGTGATTTAGAAAAACCCAGGTTAAGAACTGATCTCTTTCGGCAGTGCCTCCGGACTGCGAGAAATTCAGTAATTCCCATCCAGCGGTGAGGCTTAGGGGGAGTTCCGACCTTTGGTATTTCATATAGCCTATGGGATGATTCATGTGTTTCGGGCCCTTGGTAATTGTTAATCAGCAGTACCCATTCATTTCTGGACTGGCCAGCTCACTATGTGCTAAATGAGCATTGCTATGAAGAACAAAACCGGTTTTTGGATTCAATGCGCAGATGAGCATTGCCACTCACCCAGCCTCCTCCACCCAAGCCCCTGCTCTTGACCTTTTGGGGAAAGCGTCATGTTGCGTATATGATCAAGAAACAGGTCTAGGGTTGTGTAAGATAACTCTTCAAAAACGTCAGCCTCCTCTGCAGCTGCTATAAAAACAGCAAATTCCATGCTGCGGATTGTTAGGGAAAGAATCGAAGAGAAAGCCACCAACGTTGTCTCACCTGTGCACGAGTCTATGGTGTGACCACCAGGCACAATTTTGGCCTCCGCACGTCAACAAGGAGGTGGGAGAGCTGTAAGAAGTGCAGAAAGGAGCTGTCGAATTGGTCGGACCGAGTTAAACTGGCCGGTGTGAAATCCAGTACAGACAAAAGGACGTTCTTCTTCGTACAGCTCATACTTAAACTAGGCAGTCTGTTTTGTAAGAGCTCCTCCAGGCTACCAGCTGGACAACGTTAAGAGGAGAATAGGATGCTGTACCAGGTAGGCCTTTTGGTTTGATCCAGCATGGCTGTTCTCAAAATTATCTCCCCATGTCACAGACCGTGTCCGCTCTTGATCCCCTCTGGTTGAGCTCAGTTAGGGGTGGGACATGAGCTTTCAGGACAGGTCTCCTCTTCAGTCTCTAGCATCGAAAGTTCAGGAAGGAGGGCATGAAGGAAGCGCTTCTCTGCTTGAGCCCTGGGAGTGCCAGCATCAGAACTGGTCCAGCTGAACAAACAGTCTGACTGACATAGGAAGCAGAAAGAGGGCACTTCCTTTCAAAATGAGAATTTCCACGGGGCTATTTAAGTGCCTTTTTTGACACAGACACATGCTTACATCCTTGTCAAATAAGCCTAAAGCTTTGTAAAAAGCCCTCTTTAAAAATGAAGCCTGAGTTTTGACAGTTGTCAAAATTCTGTGCTCCCATACATGGGATGGCTCACACTTTCTTGAGCACCTAGAAAAGATGAGGGTGCTGAGAACCGACAAACAAACAAAACCTGGAGGATCTTGCCATATAGGCGATAATCTGTTTGCCGACCTCTTTTGTGAATAAAGATCTCTTGTATGTATGCCTTCCATTGACAGTTTGCCTTTTGACAGCTTCCAAAAGAATGCAAATTAAAACTGCTGCACTTTGACAGAAAACAATTCAATGTCCTAGGACTTCTTATGTCAGGCTCCTATAAGTCCATGTTTGTAAAAGACTCACTATTTATTTATTTATTTATTTATTTATTTAAAACATTTCTATGCCGCCCCCATCACAATAAAGCCTCGGGGCAGCTCACAAAGAATACATAAAAACATACATAAATAATAATTGTTATAATAATATAACAATTAAAAATTTTTTAAAACCCCTGGCGCATTCTCAGCTAAAAATTTTAAAATCCTAATTAATTCAATAATTTAACAATTAAAATAAGTTTTAAAAAGGGGGAAAAGAAAATATGCATGAATGTCTATAGTACTTCAAAATTATGTATTTTTTAAAACAGGTAAACCAGTGGCAGCCCTTCCAATATGCAGCTTGGGCACTTTGGAAGGGCTGTCGCCTTGGAAATGGCAAAACCGAAAGCGATCTTTGGTGGAGAAAGCAGGGCAGGGGGAGCCATGGCAAGCAAAAATGAACTCACGGCTGCGAGGGGGAACCCCGTGCCGGGACCCATGGCACCTGGGCATCAGTGGGGTGGGTGGCATTGGTGGTGGCCCAGGTGAGCTTGGTAAGGGCGGCAAGGGTGTTGCTTCCCTGTATGGGGCCGGCTGCCCAGATTCAGATAATACAATGATCGATTATGGCCTCAGACCACGGATTTGCCAAGGTGGCTTGTTGGCCACAAAGAAGCCACCTTACGGGAAGCAGTCAAGGTTCACACGGCATGACAACCCACCATGGCTAGTTACACACATTGGCTTGTGCAAAACCGGTCTTAGATCAGCATCCCAACGGGCTGATGCAACCTCTCCTAAGCTGGTCGCCTCCACGTGTCCTGCACTGCAGACTCCTTCATGCTTTGGTATGACAGGGGTTCCCATCCAGCGCCCCTGGAGGGTTCCAGGACCATGTATGGCAACGGGTGGCGGAGAAGTGCTGTGCACTGAAGATTTGGGGCTGCTCTTCGAGGCTGAAAAGCAGAGGCACTATAAAGCGAACACCAAACATCCCCTTATTCCAAGCCAGGCAGTTTGTCTCTTGGGGTATCTGGCTCTCTCTTCGTGCGTGATGTATTTTGACAAGTCTCCTTTCAAGATCATTGGCTTGCTAGAACAAAGTCCTCTAGTTTGCCTGTTAATTAGCAGCTGGCTCCTTCATCTTCCAGCACAATTAGGAATGGATGTGTTACTTTTTTGCCTTAAGCCTTTAGCTAGACTGGATAAAAGGCTATAGAAGTTTTGTGCCTGATGGGTGGATATTTGGATTCTGGCTGTTCTCCTGCCTGAGGTGCAGGGACAGGGGAGCATCCCTTGGCAACTGGGGCAAGGGAATGAGTGTGGAATTCAAACAGGACAGATAGTGGGTTAGCCAACCTGGTAACCCACATCTAACATGGGTTGTTGTATCATCTGAACCCAGCTGAGACAATAAACCATGGTGAACAGCCAACTGTTCACAGGCCAACAATAACCCTTGGGTTCTTTTTGTGGGTTTCTGTGGGTAACAAGCCATGGCTTGTCAGCACAGCTGGGTTCGGACAACACAACTTGTGCTTCAAGGAAAATGACACCTGTGGGATGCTGAATTGCCTGAACCCAGCCAGACTAAAGGCTTATGTTTGTTTTCTAATTGAGACATCTCCTGTTTCTTTTCTGACTTTGGACAAACTCTTTAATTAAGAAATATTGGCTTTGCTTCTAATGTGGTTGGGAAGTATTTGAGGTTTCTGACCTAAATCCAGGTAGATTTTCTAGCCACTGTTTAGACTTTGAATGGCAAACTGGTGGCTATCAGAGCTCATTGTGATCTTCCAGGTGTGTCACATCCCTTTAGCCAACTTTGTCTACTCAAGGGCCTTGGGTAGGGGGTGTTTTTTCTCACCCCCGAATCCTCATAATTTGTAGATGTGAGAGGCTGAATTCGGAGATCTCTCCTACGCGCACATGCCTTCCTTCCCATTTGGAAAGTGTTGCTTGCTGAATTTCCTTCAAGGACAGAAGAAAACTGATGCCCAGAGTCCATCCAGACCATCACTGTTTGTTTGTTTGTTTGTTTGTTTAAGTTATTTATATGCCGTCCTGTTGCAAAAGCCTCAGGACGTCTTACATAAAATATAACATATCTAAATTCCCAACCCACACTGGCTGCAGTTAAAAACACAGAAAAGACAATATTAAAACTTATTAAAATGTTGCTGGAATAAAAAGGTCTTAACTGGTACTGAAAAACAAATAACGACGGCGCCAGGCGGACCTCTCTGGGAAGCGCATTCCATAGATGGGGCACCACCACAGAGAAAGCCCTCCTCCGGGTACTTTGCCTCCTAATATCTTTCACGGAGGGTTCCAGTTACCCACTGGAGACCCACAAGCAACAGCACTCTCCTCCCCAGTTCCCCAGCAAGTGGTGCAAAATGACACACTGCCTCTGATACCAAAAGCTGCATACGGCTCTCAGGACTAGTTGCTATGGAATACCTGAGACACCTCCATAAATTCACCTTTTAAAGCCACCCAAATGGATGCCCATCACTGCCTCTCAGGGAAGTGAATCCCATAGCTCAGCTACACATTGTCGAAGGACTTACTTTTCTCTGTCCTAAACCTCCAACTCATCACCTTGATGGATGAGCCCAGGTTCGAGAGTTATGGGACAGGGGGAAAAATGTCTCCCTCTCCCTTTCTCCACACCATGCCTTCTTTTGAACACCTCCATCATGTCTCCCCTGGCTCGCCTTCTTCCTAAGCTAAGCAATCCCAGCTGTTCCTACTGTTCCTCCTAGGGCAACTGCTCCAGCCCCTGGTAATTTTTGCTGCCCTTCTCTGTGCTTTTTCTGACTCAATCAATCATGCCCTTTTTCAGGTGCAGTGACCAAAACTGTGCCCAATAATCTAAGTGCAGTCACGCCAAAGATTTGTATAGGGAAAGGACTCCCTTGCTGGTGTTATTTTAATTCCTTTCCTAACTATACCTAAAACAAAGTTCGCCTCCTTTGCAGCAACAGACCACTGAGCCGACATTTTCATTGCACTGTCCATGACCACCGGAAGACTGCTTTCTTGCCCTTCACGGCTAACTCAGATCCCATCAGCAAATTCTTCAAGCTAGCTCTTTCGTCTCAACAACCCTCACTTTGTGCTAAGTATAGAATCATAGACTCCTAGAAGAATAGCGTTGGAAGGGGCCAGAAGGCCATTGGGTTCAAACCACTGCTCTTGCAGGACACCAATTTACAACATCCTACTCAGATGACTGTCCAGATGCGTTCTGAATGTCTCCAGCAAGGGAGAGCCCTCAAATTCCTCAGTTAATTGGTTCCATTGTGGTACTGCTCTGACAGTCAGGAACTTCTTCCCGGTATCTAGTCTAAATCTGGTTTAATTTCACTTAAGTCCATTATTCCATGTCCTGAACTCTGGAATGAATGAGATGAGACCTTGTCTCCCTCTTTGTGACAGACTTTGAAGTACTTGTACAGTGCCTTCTCTTCTCTTCTCTTCTCTTCTCTTCTCTTCTCTTCTCTTCTCTTCTCTTCCTGCAGCCGAACATGCCCAGTTTTCTCAGTCTTTCCTCATAGGGCTCCAGTCCCCAAATCATCCATGTTGCCTTCCTTTGTACCCTTTCTAGCTTTTCTGCATCTTTTTAAACTTAGGGTGTCATCAGCAAACTTGGCCACTTTGCTACCCAATTCCAGATCATTTATGAATAAGCGGGAGAGCAATGTTTCTCATGCAGGACCCTGCTGGTTACCTTCCTACATTTATCATTATTCCTATGCTCTGCTTTCTGTTCTTTTCCCAGTTACAGATCCATAAGAGGGCCTTCCCTCTTATCCCATGACAGCTAAGTCTGCTCAGGAACCTTTGGTAAGGGCCGTTGAGAAGTCTAAATAGACAATGTCCGCTGGATCACCCAGTCTACATGATATGGACACTCGAAGAAATTTGAAAGGTTGGTCATGCAGTGGTTAAAAGGAGGCACAGCCAGAGATGTGGCGAGCCACTTTTAGTAAATTCCCCCACCATTTCCCTCTGACCGACAGTTGAGAGTGGCCTTGTTCCACAAATTTAGTCTGGATGCCTCAGAAAAGTAGCAACACAGACCCTAAGGACTTTGCAATTGCTTTAAATCTTAGTCCCCCATCAGAAAAAAAAAAGCATCACTTGCTGATTTTTTGCACTTTAGAAATCCAAAAATCAGACTTTTCAAATATCTTGTAGAGGTATCTACAATATGAAGTTCATGGGAACCCCCGTGGTACCTGCATGCACCCAATTTTGAATTTTGCCCCGTTTGTGCAATCCATATACATGGATCTTTATGAAATGCATACCATTTTCTAGCAATAATAACTTTTGTAGACTTCTACGAAAGTGAAGCAGATTTCTAAGATGTATGCATGGAAAAGTGCCTTGTATGTGCCATGTATTCAAGCACTGAAAGTATTGTAAGGTCTTCCATTGCAGGTGAACGATTATTCTTCCAATGCTGTGATAACAATCCTTTAGCTGTCAAAAGGGAATGGAGAATGCATTTTGCTACCCATGGGCTAATTTCCATGAATCAAGTAAATAATGTTAAAAGAATGTAAATCTGTGAGTATAGAAGGCTATCCCAATACAAATTTTATCTGTATAATAACCTCCACTCCATACAGAGAGGCAGCTGTGGGATCCTGCCAAATTTAAGTTTAAAGGTAGCCTCAACCGCATTGTGCTGCCAGCAATTAGCCAAATTAGACAATCACTTATTACAGAGATGCTCTGGTATCCAACAGACACAAAAGTATTTGCTGAAACAATGCAACCTAAGAGCTCCAAATGAGAAAAGGAGAAGCCAAAATCATGATCGACTGATGAAGCATTTTGAAGTGATGCCTTCAGCAATTTTTCAATTTCCCAGATTTGCTGATGAGTCTAGAAAATTGGGAAGTCCTCATCTAAGAGCCGAAGCAACAGTGGCTTCTGAGTAGCCATGCCTACTCAGAAGGAATTCCCACTGAGCATAATGGAGCACACTCCAGGATAAGTAGGTATAGGGTTTCAGCCTTTATGTATTTGCATAATATATATTTCCAAATTGAAAATGAAAGTTAATCAAATACCAGAAAATATTAAATGATGCAACGTTCAGAGATGAATCGACTCCATCAGGGAAGATGCAGACTTGAATTTGGAAGGGCTGAGCAGGGCTGCCAAGTGCAATACATTTTGGAGGGTCCTAAGCCAGAGACAACTTGACAGCAAACAGCTACTGCTACTAAAGTTGTAACACTTAAAGCAGCAGAATGAATGGTGACGTGTAAAATAATGGTAAAATACTCGAAGCAGCCAACAGAGAAAACCAGAATCATTTAACAGTAGAGACAGAAGGGGCCAAGAGGGCCGTCCAGTTCAACCCCTTCTCAGTGCAGGACTCCAGGTGAAACCTCCCCTCTCAGAGGGCTGTTCCGCTGCACCTTGAATTAATCCTAGAGTCACAGACACATGCATTAGTCGAGATGGAAGGGCCATGAAGGCCCTCAAGTCCAACCCCTGCAGTTGCAGGACACCAAGTCCCACCATCCCACTCAGGTGGCTGCCCCGTTTCTTTCTGAGTGTCTCCAGTGTGGGAGGGCCCACCACCTCTCCATGCAGCTGGTTCCACTACGGTATTGCTCTGACAGTGAGGAAGCTTTTCCTCACGTCTAGCCTGAATCTAGGTTGCTGCAACCTGAGTGGATTATTCCGTGTCCTACGCTGTGGTATGAGCGAGAACAGAACTTGACCTTGCTCTTTATGACAGCCTTCGAGGTACTTGTGGCAACATGTTCCCCCTCAGTCTTCTTTTCTCAAGGCTGAACATGCCCAGTTCTCTCAGTCATTCCTCACAGGGTAGTGGGGCAACATCCTTCCACAACCTCCTGGGGTAATTGCTTCCACAGTCGCACTGCTCCCACAGTCTGGAAATTTTTCCTGATCTCTGGTTGGAACCTGGCTTCCTGGAACTGGAGCCTGTTATTCCGTGTCCTGCACCCTGGGATGATCAAGAAGAGACCCCGTCCTTCCGCTTTGTGCCAGCCTTTCAAGTACTTGCAGAATGCTCTCCTGTCTCCCCTCAGTCTTCTCTTCCTGAGGCTAAGCACGCCCAGGTCTTTCCCTCTGTCCTCGCAGGCCTTTGCTTCCAGCCCCCGGATCATCCTTGTTGCCCTCCTCTGAGCCCTTTCCAGCTTGTCCGCATCTTTCTTAAACTGTGGAGCCCAGAAGTCGACGCGGGACTCCAGGTGAGGCCTGAGTGCTGAGTAGAGGCGAACTGCACCTGTGCTTAAAGGGTCTTGACCAATAGGAAAGGGTCTTGCAACTTGAAATATGCATGAGGACCGGCACCAGGCTCCTGGAGAAGGCATTCTGGCACCATGGTGCCATTACTGATAAGGCCTTGTCAGCACCTTCTTACGTGCACTAGGTGCGGATGTCCAAGAAAGGGCTTCTCTGGATGAACTCAGGCAATGGGTGGAGCCGCCTCTCTTGGATCTAAGAAGTGCTGCTGTTGTGTGGATAAGAAAATGCCCCAAAATGGGGCCCTCTCTCTTTGGGTTTGGTGAGTGCACCCGGGATGTCGAGGTGCCCCTACAAGATGGTGTCCCTGAAGGCATTTTGCCTATTCATAAAATGGCTGCTCGGATAATGCAATGCCTCAGAATGCTAAAAGGGAAACACCTTACCCAGAAGGTGAGTACAAGGGGGGGGGGGCGAGGGACTGAGCCCGAAAGCACAAAGCCCCTCTTTTGAACACCATTCAAGATGATGTGGAAGGACTTTATTTGCAGCAAGCAAGCCACCCAATAAAATGCTTTAACATCGAAAAAAATCTTAAGAAATACAATAACAATCGGGAGGAACAGAGAGTGCGGTCTGTCCTGTGCTGAGAAAGCTATCTGTGCACCCCAAATCTGGCCCACGAGGATGAGGGATGGGAACAGGATTCTGCTTTGGCTCTGGCTGGCTAAGATGATGTTAAACTGGCTGGCCCTTTTGCTGCGCACACCAGGCACAGATCATGCGATCGGCCAGGATTCCTGCGCCCCTTGCCCCCGGTGCCTTTCAGAACTGCCCTTCACCCCGGGGAACTGAGCGGGTGAAACGAGCCGATTGCTGCTTCCCACAACAGAACAGTCCCATTCCTGTGTGCCCTGCTTCTGTGCAAGCACAGGAGCCCTGCCAGTTAAAAAGTCGACAACCCCCGATACAGGATATCCTGTAATTGCAGCACCCAGTTGATCTTGGAGAGTGGAAACTGTGCTTGTGCATGTTACGCTGGCTACAGAGGGAGGGCAGTTGCTCTGGGACTGCGTGGGCAGATGATTACAGGACTGGAAATTGAACAGTGGGAAGTGAAGGGTGCCGCCTTCTTCCTGACCCTATCTTCTATGCCCTCCAACAGGTTCAGTGCAGAGAGACAAGTCTGGAAGTTACCAAACAAGGGAAAACCTGGGTGTGCCACTTTTTTCTCCTGCAGGGTTCCTGTGCCTTTAGAATGCCGTAACCATTAACAGAAATGCAGCATGGGAGGTGCCGAGTTCCTTCCGGTTGCACACTTAGTACGCGCACAGGAGCACATTGTGTAAGAGAAGTTGGCTTCCTAGGGCCAGTGGGCCTCCTTTTTGTGAGGAACCTTGCCAGAGTGGCCACTTGCCCATCACACCAAAACAGGACAGAGCTCATCCAAGAAAGACTGCACTCGTGCACGAAAATCTGCATACGCTGATTTACATACAGAGATGCAAATGCTGACTAAGCAAAAGAGAAGTGCATCTCACCATTCTCAGTCGGCTGCTCCGTTTCCCTTTCAGGGCCCCTGTTGTTTCTTAAGGTATTTTATCCTTAAACTGGACCTGGGTTGGGCAGCCTTTTAGGCAGGCAACACCTTCCAACTGAGGACTGCCCTCTTTCATGAAGCAGGACACATGGCCCCCTCTTCCACGATCTAACCTCCTCCAGCTACTCCGTTGTGTCTGTTGGAAATCTGGCCTTTTTTGAGAGCTGCCTTTGAAGGTGCGCATCACTTGTTCCGCCCGACTGAGAGCGCAACCGTCCGGACTTATACGCGCGGCCTAAACCTCACCCCAACTGTCAAAACGCCAACTTGCACATCTCTGGATCAAAGGAGCGGCAAGATGGTCAAACCGATATTGTTCTCATGTTTAATATCTGCATTTCAGGTCCGAGCTATTTTTAGTTGCCAAGAGGTGCTCGTTCGAGAACAACTGATGTGGCAATTGTGGCTGGATTTTTGTGTGGCGTTGGTCAGGCAGGAAGTCAGCCAGAAATTTCCAGCGAAGCTGCAGAAGAAGCGAACTGCGAAGTGGTGTGTGGAGAGCAGCGTGGGAGTGTGTGTGTGCGCGCGGGGGGGGGGGGGGTGTGGGGGAGTGTGTGAAAGACTCAGATCTGATGGTACCAGAATTCTGCCTGGAGGGAAGACAAGGCACGGTCCTCGCTGGAAGAGTGCGGGGTTCAATTAATGCTGCATTGCAGCCACATTTAATAAACCTCTCCACTGGTATTATTTCTTGCTGCATTTAATCGTGTAATAGTGCTAGACCTGTCAGTTAATCCTGATCGGGTGTCCTTCAGATATGTGGGTCTATGGCTCCCAGCAGCCCATGCATAGTGCAACACATTCCGGAGAGAACCAGGTTGCTCCTGAGCTCAGTGCAGGACTGATCAGGTCTCTGCCCCAGGAGGCTTACAATCTGTAGGTCACCACTGGGGAACGATGAATGGCTTGTTAACCTGTCCTTCCTCAGAGTTGCTCAGTGGGTTGTATGTGGCCCCCTCTCGTTTTATCCCCACAAGTGCCCTGCCATGTAGATTGGATGGAGAGGGAGAAACGTAGGGCGTGGGGGTTAGCAGTTGGTCCATGTGGCCAAGTCAAGGGGACCTGATTCCCAGGTCATGGTGAATCTGATGGGACACTCTCGGCCTCCCGTACCACACAAGTCCTTCTCCCCCACTCCCTAATTTGCAAATACAGTCCTGCACCCTGGGTGGCGGGGAAGGGGGCAGCTGCTGGCGCTCCAGAGAGCAGCTGAGCAGGTGCCTGAGAAATGAGGGTGCGGCTCAGTGGGCACTTCCAGCCCTGAGCAAGCTAGGTTCTTTACTTGCAGGATGTCTAAACCACTCTCAGTCTGAAAAAGAGTTGGGGAACAGCAAAGGACAAGCAATGAATAAAAATGCAGAAGAAAAGACATGCTGAAAGTCAGGTTATAGGCATAAAACCTGAAGAAAATGGCTTAATAGGCAAGATCGTTGAAGCAAAGCTTGTTGGAATTAAACAAAAGTCTTGACCTGATGGCAAAAACCTGGCCGGAGGGGGGGGGGGGGCAAGCACAGGGAGATTCCGCTGCGACTGCCACCTGGAGTACATAATCTGAGGAAGACAGAGAAGGGCTCCGTCTGCAGATGGTTTGGGTTCCTCCTTGCCCCACACAACAGCCTGGCTCATTCTCCGGACCCTCTCTGTGGCATTTTCAGGGGTCTGGAGGGGGTGCCGTGGGATGGAAGGGTGAGGAGGCTTCTTCTGGCAACACAGAGGGCCCTGTGTAAATCTTACTCCAACTGAGTAAGTTTATTGTCATTCTGTTCAAGGTCAGCAACAGACCACATGCGAGAGAACCATGATGCTTAATTCAGTTAAGATTCCTGGATAAAGAAGAGGAAGAGGTTTGACTGATTCTGGATCAGCTTCTCAGGTCATTTTAGATGAGGTTCAATCCTTTGTAAAAAGGTAGGTTTGCACCCTGGGGGTCCCCCCAAAACTGACTCAGCCCCTGATACCCAGGAGTGGCAGCAAAGCCTTTGATGCCCCATAATATGCAAGTCAAACTATTCCAATGTGGTTGCAGGGTGGCTCTCCTAGGACGCGGCTGCCGAGGACTCTAGTCTAACTGAGTCGTTTTGGCCCCTGCAGCAGAAAAGCTCACAATCGCTTGTCCCTTCACTCCTTCCCCACTTCTGGCACTAGAATTACAGTATTGGTAGATTAAATCAAGCACCCCCTGCCCCCGCTCTGTGCCCTAAATCAGTCACCTGAGATGGTTGCCTTTGTCTGCCCAATGGTAGGGCCGGCTCCGTGAAGTCCAGTGTCCGAGTCCTTTGGACATTCCCGTGGACCAGAGGCAGGAGAGAGGAGAAGCCAGGCAGGGATCAGGGCCCTGCTCTCACGGAGCTGTCCCTCGCGTCCCTTTCAGGACACAGCCCGATCTTTTCTATAATGGTTTTTATTGTAAGCTGGCTTGGTACAATTTTATTCCAAAGGCTGGGATGATATGATGATAATGATGGCTTTAAAAATAGCCGTGTTAGCAACAGTGTCAGAGCTGACAAAACTAACAGAACGAAATTCAATAGGGACAAATGTGAAGTCCTGCACTTATGAAAAAGAAACCAAATGCATCGCTACAAGATGGGGAATACTGGGCTCAACAAAACTGCAAGTGTGAAGGATCCTGGGATTGTTGATCGCGAGCTAAATATGAGCCAACAATGTGATGTGGCTGTAAAAAGGACAAAGGCTATTTTAAGCTGCATTAACAGAAGTATCACTTTCAAAGCATGTGAAGTACTGCTTTCCCTTTACTCAGCGCTGGTTTGGCTTCACTTGGAGTCCTGCATCCAGTTCTGGGCACTGCAGCTTAAGAAAGATGCAGACAAGCTGGAAAGAGCTTGGAGGAGGCTGACAAAAATGATCCAGGGACTGGAATCTAAGCCCTGTGAGGAGAGATGGAAAGAACTGGGTGTGTTTAACTTCAAGAAGAGAAGACTGAGGGGAGACAGGATGGCACTCTCCAAGCACTTGAAAGGCTGTCACAAAGAGGAAGGACAAGATTTCTTCTTGGGCATGAACATGGTGGGCATGTCGTGAATGGAGCCACTGGAGCTGGGGGTCAGACTAGATGGCCTGGGAGCCCCATCTGACTCGCTCTGTTTCTATGTTTCTCGATCATCCCAGAGTGCAGGACACAGAATAATGGGCTCAGGTTACAGGAAGCCAGATACTGGCTAGATATCAGGAAAAAAATTCTGTTTGTTAGTACAGTATGGCAATGGAACCAAAGACCTGGGGAGGTGGGGGGCTCTCCCACGCTAGAGATATTCAGAAAGAAACTGGACAGCCCTCTGAGTGGGATGCTGTAACTTGGAGTCCTGCATTGAGCAGGCGATTGGAGCTGATGGCCCTCTGGCCCCTTCCAACTCTACTTTTATTTGATTCTGTACGATTCTGCGGCAGACTACCTGTTTGCAAAGGCAGGCCTGGTGTTTCTTCATCACTGGCCTCGCCCTTAAAAGCCTACATATCGGAAGATCTGCGTGCCGCAGTCTGCACCTCACCACATGCTGAGCACCGCTCTGTATTCTCCCTCTGCGCAGGATGGGTGGGCAAGCTCGCAGGGCACGGCCTGCTTGGCTGTGATGCCGCAACTCTGGAAAGCACTCCCAGGGCAGCTCTGCTTGGCTCGGTCACTGCTCACCTTTCCACGCGCCGCCTTTGAAGTGGCAAAAGCAAGCTGTCCTCAGGCTGCTGCTATTGATTGCAGTATGGTGTGTGTGTGGGGGGGGGGTTTACCTCTGATGGCTGTTTGGATGCTTTTTTCTTGCATGTTTTTAGAAATGTTTTTCGTGGTTTTGTTTTGTGGGTTTCCCCAGTCGCTGTTGCTTGTCTTGGGGCAACTTTCTCCTCCTCCCCCTCCCATTTGTAGACCTCCTGGGTTTCCCCACTGCTGCTTCCATCTCTTTTGCTGGAAAGAGCTGCCGAGGAAGGAAAGAAGGAAAGGTTACGCAGCTCCCTTGGACTGACAACACACGGGCTTCCTCACCCAGATGCTCATTGCTCATGCTACTTTCTTCCGTGTGCATAAGAGAGGCATTTGAACAGTATGTGAGACCAAGCTCACTGGTGCGTGTGTGAGGGACAATATATAACACAGGAAAGGCAAAATCAGCACATGCAAATATATCAACAAACTTACGGAAGTTGCTAAAAATCCGATGGAACTATTCATAAATAAGGCTCGAAAAGCTGGTCAATGCTGGGACCATCCTGAATGCGAGAAGTTTAATACCTACAGAACGTCCTGAGTTTGCAGAACGTGCGCTGTGTTGCATATCCCAAATACTAGTTCAATTGTGGATATTGTTAGTTCTCCTTTGATTTTATGGAACTGTTTAATGGCAAGTTATACGGGTTTTTCACTGTGAAGACCACACATTGAGAAGTTCTGGAAATGTGACTGATACATGCTCTTTGTGTAAATTATTGTCTACACCCACCAAAGCAAAAAATCAAAACTTGGAATATCTTTAACTGGGCGCTTTCTGTATTCACATATAATGTTGGTCCTTTATCACTTACATTGGCTACCCGTTGAGGTCTGGACCCAATTTAAGGTGCTGGTGATGACCTATAAAGCCCTAAACGGCTTGGGTCCTGGATACCTGAAGGAGCACCTTCTTCCCTATGCGCCCTCCCATCCCTTGAGATCTGAGGCAGAGGTCCCGCTCCAGGAGCCCTCCTTGAAGGAGATTAGGAGGCTGACTACCTGGAGGCAGTGACACCCCAACAATGAAACATGCTCCCCAGAGAAGGTTCGCCTGGCGCCAACACTTTTTCCCTTTTGGGATCAAGTGAAAACCTTTTTATTTTTCCACTATTTTAATTGTTAATTGTCTTACTTTTATATATATATATAATTTATATATATATATATATATAATTTATATTTGGTTTTTATATTTATTATTGGATGCTGTGCTCCTTTTATTTGTCTATCTTACTTTAGTGCTATTGTCGTAAACCATCCCGAGACATCAGTGATGGGACAGTATATACACGTTTTAAAGAAAATAAATACATACATACATTTGATGGGCTCTAAGTTCCAATGGATCATGCAGCGAGCGCCAGAATGAACTTTGGCGGAGGAAGGAAGAGTTGGAAAGCAGAGAGCACCAAGCATGGTGGCTGGAGAAACCCCCGGCCTGGTAGGTTGAAGGGATCTTAGCCGGCTCTGCGGGGATTTAAGCAAGCCGGCTCCGGACGGGACGATGGCGTGGCAGAGAGCCACGCCATTTTGTGCCACCATGGGTCGAGTCACCCCATGGTACAGACAAAGCTGCACAGAGGATCCTTCTGAGCCATTCAGCTGGAGCCCGTGCTTGTGTGGCCGACAGCCACGTGGAATCCGTGCCACGTGGAAACGGGTCCAGCTTCTCACACACCACCAAAAGACATGTTCTTCCAGCCTTAAGTTAACTCCTCGCATAACGGCACATGAGTGGGAGCAGGAAAAGAAGAGAGCAGAACTTTTGGTTGGTGAGACCTAGAACTCTTCAGACGTGTAGAACTACACACCCTATCATCCCCAGCCAGGTAAGTGGGGATAATAGGTGCTGCAGTCTGACATTCTGGAGGGTGTCATTTTTGGGAAGACTAGCCTAGAGTGTTAGATGAGGACTGGGGGGAAATCAACCTTAGTGTTAATAACCCCCCACCCCAAAAAGCCAGTGCGGTTTTATGGCTAGAAAGTCATTCCTGGGCTGGGTTGGGGTGAAGCTAAAGCTCAAAATCCTTGCTCTGCTCACTGGGTTACCCAGGGCTAATCCTGATTATTTGGCATGAAGCAACCTTGCTGGATGGACAAAACTGAATATCTATGACACCATCTTTCTTGAAGGAAAGGTGAGATGGAAAATAAAACACACCTGCCCACACTTGCGGTTCTGGCGTTGTCGACTGACCTGCCCGTGTGACTTGTGCTTGCTTCAATTTCAACTTCTTAACCATGTTCTAATTAATATTGTACTGCATGCTCTGCATTTTGCATATTGCTTTGAGTGCACTGGCCTTGGTTTTCTACAACCCAAGGTAAGCACCTTTTCTACAGAAAACAATTAGAAACTGAAATTACTTCAAGGGATTTTGAGAGACCCCACTGTCGCCCGCACCAGGGCTTCCTCTTTCGGATGACAGCTGCGGGACCTTGGCTTGGCAACCCTTTTCTGCCATGCTCAGCACCTCCTCCTGGATCCAAGCAAGAGTGAGACACACCACTGTCTTACACAACAGGGATGCCCACCACACAAAAAAAATCTTACCAAGGGACTTGCTTACCAAGGGTTGCTTAAAGTCGCTCACCTGACACACTCTCTCACTCTCGCTTTCTCTTTCTGAGCTATAGATAGAAGAGACCAGGCCTGCTGGGCTCCGAGATCGGTATCTTTGTGATGCACTCGGTTCTCACTCAGTGCGTTGGGTTTTCCGGTCACTGGTTGGAGGAAGGACAGGTCCCCAGCAAGGTGTGCTTGGTGCCTTTGGCCAGAAATGGGTTATACGTCCACCCACACACTTTTTCCGAGATGGTTGGGTAACTGCCACCACTAGTTTTGCTACGAATGTAAACTGTGAAAGGTGTGAAGGAGACCGCGATGCACACGGTCGCACTCAGAGGAGGAGCTGATGCTGAACACACAGGGAGTGTGAGCATCGGTCTCTCTGCCGAAAAGGTTTTGCACTGCAAGGCTGTGGGAAGATTCCCCCCACACCCCCCCCCCCCCCCCGGCCATATTGCAGGGGAAAGCTTTTTGAAGCGTGGCGCGGTTTGTCCTGCAGTGGAAAGTGGGGAGAGAGCCGAAGTGGGGAGGGCGGGCTTTCTTCCCCTCTCTCATATCAGATCACAACAGGGTTCCTCCCGTGAAGATGATGGCTGAGAGATTAAGAACAGATCCAGGGAAGGGCGTCACACAGCAGATAAGGGGCATCCACAAAAGACGGAGCGGCCAGCCATCGGCGTGACTTGAAAAGGAGCCTGGACCCATCGTGCAGAAGGATGCAATCCGAGGCTACGAGGCCTGATGGCTAGAGGCTGTCCCCAGTATCAGCAGCAGTATGCCTGGGGGCACCAGTCGCTGGGGAACATGGGCTTGAGGGTGGTGCTGCACTCCTGAACCGCTTGTGGGATCCTGTGGCCAGAAGACACGGAGGAAGGCCTTCTCTGTGGTGGCGCCCCATCTGTGGAATGCGCTCCCCAGAGAGGTCTACCTGACGCCGTCGTTATTTGTTTTTCGGCGCCAGGCCAAGACCTTTTTATTCAAACAGTATTTTAATAATCTTTAATATTTATAGTTTTAATTATGCAGCCAGTGTGTTTCCAAGTTTTAATTGTAATTGTAATTCTATTTGTTTTATTTATGTGTGTTGTGAGCCATCCCGAGGCTGTGTAGCAATGGGGACAGCATATAAAAACTTTAAATAAATAAATAGACAGACAGACAGACAGACAGACAGGGTTCGATGGACATCCTAGCAAGGTTCTTCCTGTGCTCTTAAGCAACCCCAACCTTCTTCTTATTATCATTACATCGTATTTTTCTTGGCATTTTACTGCTGCTGTGAGATGCCTGGACCACCGCTCAGTGGAAAGGCACGCTACGCATTTGCTCGACCAGCTGTGGCAGCAACGGGAAACTTTGGAGAACCAGTCAGAAACACATTTCCTCCCCAACATACCTTGATGAAAAAAGTATTTCCACATTTTTGCATATACTCCAGGATAGTTTCTTTCTCTACTTGCAATGCAATTCAGCAGATTTTTTCAACAGGATGCCAAGTTACTTATATGCGTCCAAGTCAGAACAACATTTAGCAATTCAAGCAACCACCCCCCCCCCAACCCAGAAGGCTACAGCTGGCTTGCTCATGGTGCAGGTAGAGGGGCAGCACATGGATCAGAAGACTTTTTGGGTGGGGTAGTGATTAGAGTGCTTGACTGGGCCTTTGGCAATCAAGGCTCTAGTCCTCAGTGATGTTCACTGGGTGACTTGGGCCAGACACTGCCTCTCAGCCTGACCTCAGATAATGTAGAGACAAGGAAGGACTACGGAAGCCACCTCGGGTTTCTTTAAAGGGGGAAAAGGCAGGCTATAAATGCAACACCGCAATTTTTTAACCAGATGGGAAGCCTCTTCCTGTCCCTGCATCCAGCATTATCCGAGAATTTGAGGTGGGCTAAGGGGGGGACAACTGTCGCAGGCAAGCCCATATGCTCTCAACTCACCCCTCATCTTGCAGGATAAAATGGCCACGTCCACAGGTTGCTGCAGACGGTCCCCAGGAACCCTGGGGGTCTTTCAAGCTTATCAAGTAGCTCCCATGCAGAGATCAGCAGGCACAGAGGGGCAGAGGGCTAAGAACATAATCAGCCTTCCTTGGTAATGAGCCGCCCCGAGGCTTCGGCAAATGGGGCGGCATATAAATGTCTTAATAAATAAATAAATAAATAAAATGTGCATCCCCGTGGGAATGCTGCAGCCCTACAGATGGTACCTCTCCAGATGTTTTGGACTTGGGTCCCAGAAGCCCCAGCAGCGTGGCCAGGGGCCAGGAATGCTGGGACTTGATCTCACGAACATCTGCAAACTTTTTAACCCACCTGCTCCCTACAGCATCTTGCAAGAACGTAGCAGGGGGGTAAAGGTGACATCAGAATCCGCTGGTAGATGCTAACAGAGGTTTCCCAGGGTTTCTGACTCCTGATCAACTCATGCTGACAAGCATCCCTGCTCTTCTCCACTGCATTTGCTGCAAATGATGCTCATGGTAAAACCAGGAGTGGCGTTTTGCGTGAAAGGGCTTGTGAAGCCAGCTCTGGTGCAGGAAACCGATTCCTGGAGCTCAGAGACACTGGTCAGGGTCACACAATCACCAAGGACAAGATGCTGCCACGGCTTCCTTTCTGTCTTCCCTCATGTGCCATGCAATGTGCCCGCCCGCCTTCCCGGCGCAGGGCTTGCCGCATCGGGGAACTGTGTCGCAAGGGCTGGCTTCCAACCCACCCCAGACGCCAAAAGGAAGCCATGGCTTGGAAGCCAGCCCTGCCGTGCCCTGGCCGGCTCAGAGAAATCGGACTAATCGCGCAGTCCATTACCAGCTCGTGCAGGGAAACGAAGGTACGTGGGCTTCCTTTCCCTGGCAAGCGTGTGAAACCAGCTGCTGATGCACTGATGTGGGAACCCTCCGAGAAAGACATTAGGAGGCAAAGTACCCGGAGGAGGGCTTTCTCAGCGGTGGCGCCCCACCTATGGAATGAGGTCCGCCTGGCGCCGTCGTTATTTGTTTTTCAGCACCAGGCTAAGACCTTTTTATTTCAATGATATTTTAATAACTTTTAATATCAGTTTATAGGTTTTAATATGCAGCCAGGGAGAATCTGGATTTTATCTGTATTATGTTTTATTTTGGTACTGTCCATGGGGTTTTCACAGCAAAGATACTGGACTGGGTTGCCATTTCCTTCTCCAGTGGATCACGTTTTGTCAGAGCTCTCTGCTATGACCTGTCCGTCTTGGGTGACCCTGCATGGCATGGCTCATAGCTTCATTGAGCTACGCAAAACCCCTTCGCCATGATAAGGCAGATGGGGACTGCAGCCAAGAAATTAAAAGATGCTTGCTCCTGGGGAGGAAAGCTATGGCAAATCTAGACAGCATACTAAAAAGCAGAGACATCACCCTGCCAACAAAAGTGCGTATAGTCAAGGCTATGGTTTTCCCAGTTGCAATGTATGGCTGTGAAAGCTGGACCATAAGGAAGGCTGAGCACCGAAGAACTGAGGCCTTTGAACTGTGGTGCTGGAGGAGACTCCTGTGAGTCCCTTGGACTGCAAGACGATCAAACCGGTCAGTCCTAGAGGAGATCAACCCTGACAGCTCTTTAGAAGGCCAAAAACTGAAGATGAAACTCAAATACTTTGGCCACCTCATGAGAAGGAAGGACTCACTGGAGAAGAGCCTGATGCTGGGAACAATAAATGGCAAAAGAAGAAGAGGATGGCAGAGGATGAGGTGGCTGGATGGGGTCACTGAAGCAGTCGGCGTGAGCTTGGGCGGGCTCTGGGGGATGGTGGGGGACAGGAAGGCCTGGAGGAATGTTGTCCATGGGGTCTCGATGGGTTGGACACGACTTTGCGACTAACAACAACAACATGTTTTATTTTATTTATGTAAGCTGTCCCGAGGCTATGCGATGGGACAGCATACACATGCTCTAAATAAGTAATAAGTAAGTAAGTCTATCTCAGCTCCATCGTGGTTTTGCAGCAGTGCCCAGCGGATGGAGTTTGAGGGTGGGGGGCAGGAGAGGTGTTCAAAATGATGCGTGGCATGGGAAGAGTGGAGAGGGAGACATAACGCTTGAATGCAGGGTGATTCCATGAAGCAGATTGCGGGGGGGTGGTTAGGAAAGGAAAAGTTCTACACACAATGTACAGTTAAACTATGGAATTCGCTGCCACAGGAAGTGGTGTTGGCTGCCAGTCTAGATGGCTTTAAAAGGGGACTGGACTTATCATGGAAGAGGAGGATCTCTGTGGCCACTAGCCTTGCTGGCCACGTGCTCCCTCCTTCACCAGAGGCGGCCTGCCTGCACACGCCAGCTGCTGAGGGGCTTGGGCAGGAGGGGGTCTTGCCCCCATCCTGCTGGAGGGATCCTGGGGCAGCTGGGTTGCTGCTCTGAGCACAGAGTGCTGGGCTGGACGGACCCTGGGCTTGATCCAGCATGGCCTTGCTTATGCTCTTACGTTCCTGGCAGTAGATAAAGCCGATCCAGTCCAAGCCCGCGGTCCACCCCTCTGCAGAACACGCTCCAGAATGGCCTGCAAAGCACAGCAAACATGTCACCATGCAAAGGAGTGTCTCGAAAAATAGTTTGCACACCATGCAGAAAGCGAGAAGGCTTCTCCGTGTGGGCGGGATGGGTGTGTGCACGGGTGATCTCAGAAAAACAATAGGAAAACAGCAACCAGGGTAACAATCTTCAAATCAAAGCTTTTGAATCTTGATTATATATACATATAGGCTTTGTAGCCCTGCTGGTTCATGGACATTTTGCCCAGATGACCAATAGCTTCGCAAAACACAGCATACATTTTCATGACAACTAGAAACTCTGCAGTTTCTTTCCAAACTGAAGCAGAAATTTTAAAGAAATTGTGGTCCAAGTCACGTCCTAGTTTTCTGCCACTGGCATTAAAAAAGGCACTCATCCTGCCACAGAAATTTCTGTGGCTTTGTACAGCTTCAGCTGGTGAAAATGTGGTACTTTACTGGAAGCCGGATGCACAACTGGGTTAGGCAAGATTGGCATGAATTGTCACATACTTGAGACTTAGCCAAAACATTATGTTTAATAAAATAAGTTATATTCCATCTTTTAAATTAAAATAAACTGCCTCTAGACTCAGAAACACTCATGAACACATAAAAGGACAGTGAGGTTCCTTCCCCGCTCCCTCCCCATTCCCTAAAAAATATGTTTTCTGTCTCCGATGCAAGATGCCTAAGGAAAAACAGCTAGGCCGCAGGCCAAACATGCTTTTGCAAATGTTTGGGCACTGCTTGAAGAAGAGGGTCCAGTGAGGGTGCAGGGGCTGCTCTTCCTTCACAGTGGTTCCTTTAGAAAGAGGAGTTTGCTACGAGTCCAGGATGTCTTCCTCATCGCTCCAGTCAGGAGGCGCATCTGTGCCAAAGTAACGGTCCCCAAAATTTCCTAGAAGGGAGCAGGAGGCAGGCCGTGAGGAAGCTGAGTGAGGCATTTGCAGGAAGATACTGCATGGTGAGTACCCAATTCTTGGCAAAAGCTACTGTGTTTTCCCTCACCAGAAAAAATGCTAAGATCCTTCAGCCAGGTTTGTAACCTTGCAGCTAGTGGATTCATGTAGCAGCATCTAACAAGTAGTGTTTCCTGGGTAAAACCAGCTTTGGGATGGTCTTTATTTATTTTTATTAGATTTATATCCCGCTTTTCCCCCCTTACAAGCTCAAAGTGGCTTACATCATTCTCCTCCACTGTTTTCCATCTTATCCTCATGACAACAACCCCGTGAGGGAGGTTGGGCTGAGCGTCTGTGACACCCAGTCGGCCCCATGGCTGAGCGGGGACTGGAACCCAGAGTGCTTGCATCCCAGTCTCGTGCTCTTGGCTCTTGAACACTTAGCCCAGATAAAGCTGCCTGCATCTAGAACAATGGCATGTCCGGAGGAAACCAAGATTTATGCGTAGCTCAGCACAAGCAAACAAGTCCCTAGTACCTGGGTCAATGCAATGCAAAATAACGTTCAGGAACTGTGCGTGAGCAAGTAACACCAGCGGTCACACAAGCGCAACCTTCCCCAGGGACCGGGCACTGCAGACCCTTCAGTGCTTCGCCAGCACCTGCTGGTCAGGCCTTCTAAGCCAGGTCACTCACCGATGCCCGGGATAATACGGAAGAGGTCATTCACTTTCTTGTCCACCGCCGTGGTGATGATCTTCACTTGCGGGAAGGCGTAAGCCACAGAGTGGACCCCCATCTCAGCCATCAACAGCGACAAAAGAAAGATTTTATCCTCGGGGACATCGTGGTCCTAAGAGAAGGAAGGGAATTTCAGCGTCTTGTTCGGCCCTGACATGGCCTTTTGCTTATTCATTTTATTTCCTCTTTATTACCGGTTTTTAGCATAAAACAATCCCAAAGAGCGGTATAAATCGACTGAAGCACCTTAAATCATACCAACATTGGCTAATAAACATGAAAGGCAGAAGGAGCAAGTTTCCCCCTTATTTGTTTCAAAACAACAGATAGTTTCTTTGCAAAATAGCTCAGTTCACAACTAGCAGGCTACACCCCCTGGAAGACTAGCCTCTGAGCATACACAGTGCTCTGTGGAACCCAAACCAGAAGCGATCTCCCCAAACCCTCCTTTTCAGCAATGCCGGGTTCCACCCCTCTGGGTGGGCCTGCCAAAGAAAGGCTAACCTCTTTGGTCTCTGCGAGCCCAATAACCGGGTAGCCACCCATCCCCACGGTCCGTCACGGCAGGCCAAGGGCTGGCTTCCTCCTCTTCGTCCCCTCCCTCTTTTCCAAGCTCCGTCTGTTCCCATCGCCTGTCCGAGCACCTGGGGGTGACCGTCCCAGGACGGGCCCTCCCTCCTCCGCCCACACTCAAGTCCCACACTCCCCGTTTCCCAGCTGTCACCGTCCCCACCCAGAGCCTGTGCAATCCCACCTTGGAACACACGCCAAGAACAGCTGCCTCGCCGTTCACAGCATCGAAACGCCTGCAGATTTTAGCTTAAAGCACCCCTGGAGGACAGGGCTGGGCGGGACTGACAGGCAGCCAGCTCTGTTTGGAGGCCCGGAGAAGCCCCACATATGGCCCTGCCTGTCTTCTTGTCCTGACGGGGACCCTCTCCAGGTCCCCACACAGTCCCTGGTTTAGTGGGGAAAACGGGGGCGGGTCCTCCCCGGCTTTCCAGCCGAGCCCGTTCCCTGCCGAGGCTTCGCTCGACTCCTGCAGTCGGGGAGGAGAGGGGGGCACTCTTCTCTGCCCTTACCAGCAGCACCCGCACGGCCATCATGGCCGCCGCTCCCGTGGAGACCGTGCAGTCCATCAGGATCACGTGATCTTCGCTGATGTCCTTGGGAAGCCGCAGGTAGTGTAGCTGGGGGAGGCACAGAGGAGGAAACGGCTCGTTCGGAATGGCCGGCGGGGAGCGAACCGGCCCCTCGAAGCTGCCCTGCCCACTCCTCACAATCCCATCACAAGGAAGCCGCCTTCTCCGCGGAAATGGAGGACCAGGAATAGGGCCAGGAAACGGCCCGGATCATTCAGTACCCATTAAACCGCACTGGGCCCCTCTGATTTGTTTGGCTCGGATTTTGGCCTTTCCTGTACGCACTTCGCCTGGGGAAGGTTGGGCCCCCCTGACTGGCCCATGCCTCTCCCCAGCCCTGCTCGGCCTCTGGCAACAACGCAAATGCATCTGTTCGCATCCCACCCTCCGTCTCAGAAACCGTGTCTGCCACGGAAGGGCACAGGGTCAGAGCGACTGGGCAGCATTTGGGGTATCTCTCCCGAGCTGGTGAAGGGCCCCAAACGCGTGTGCCGCCCCGGCCAGGCTTCCCCACCTCTGGCTCGCCCGTGTAGCGGTTCGTCTGGATAAGGATGGTGCCAATCCGGACGTCTTTGCAGACGGCACGCAGCGCAGGCTCCATGGTCTCCCCGGCCCGCAAAATGGACACGCCAGTAATCTGGAAGACAAGCCGCAAACTGGAACCCGCACCCCCGCCTGTTCCGCAAGCGCCGTCTGCTTCTCTCCCATCACTCCTGCTTTCAGGCTGTGGGGATGCGCCCTGTCCCCGATGCCGGAGACAAACCGTCACCAGGGAAATCACATTTAGGCTAAGACCTTTTTATTTAAAACTTATTTTAATTGTTAATTTATTTATTTAACTAGGGGTTTGTTTGTTTTTTAATTTTTAGCCGAGAATGCACTGAGGTTTTATTGCACTGGGGTTTTATTGTATTGTTATTTATTGATGTTTTGTGAGCCGCCCCGAGGGTTTATTGCGATGGGGTGGCATAGAAATGTTTTAAATAAATAAATAAAGAGAGAGAGAGAGAGAGAGAGAGAGAGAGAGAGAGAGAGAGAGAGAGAGAGAGAGAGAGAGAGAAGATTAAAAAAGAACTGACTCAGCAGGTCAAGGATTATCATTGGGTCCTTTATGAACTCCAACTGACTTGGTCTGTCTTGTGTAGACGACAGGTTAAATTCTGTAGACTCACTGGAATGCTTTTGTCTGGTCAATTTCCTGTTGGGGAGCAAAAATCCCCAGCTAAAATGGGATTCATCCGTGACGCAAACAATTGCCAGTTCCCTTTCCTTTTCTGCCAGAGAAGCCTTCCACCTTGTTTCTGTCGTGAGCTGCCCGAGGCTTCGTTGCGATGGGGGCAGCATAAAAATGTTTTAAATAAATAAATAAATAAATAAATAAATAAATAAATAAATAAATACCCTGAGAAGGAGTGGAGCAACTGAAATTGGGGGTAGAGGGGCTTGCCAGAGACAGGAAAGCCCCCTCCTTCTCTCATTAGGTGGAAGTAGTGCCCCTGAATTGGCGCAAGAAGGTTATTTCTTGCTGGGGAGCCTGGAATTTGCAGTTGAATCTGACCTCTAAATGGAGCTGGGTGGCAGGGGAAACTCCAGTCCCCTGCTTCCTAGCATTTGCTTTGCCCATAAAGTTTTTCTTTTCTTTGCATTTTCCTTCACAATACCTGAAATTTAAGCCCTTTTCAAACAGTCTCAAGGAAAAGTTAAAAACCAAAATCAAACGCATGCTAACACAAACAACCATCAAGAGAGCCCAAAGGAAGCTCATCTCTCAGTTGTCCTTGGATCACAAGGTTTGCTTCAGCGTCCTAGAAAAAGGAGCCTTTATTGAGATGTCACCCACTGTAGACACAGTTAATTGGTTAATTAAGCTTTGCTAAAGTAAGTCAGGCAATTAATCAGTTAGAAAAATGGTTAAGGAGTGGACAGCCCTGATCCCACAGAGTCATTCTTCTTTTCTGATTTTGTTTTGGGAAATGTAATCCCACATAAGAGAAAATAAATTCTCAAGTGCCTGAAAGGCTGTTTATCAAACAACCTGAAATAAAACCAGTACATCACTGCAAAACATTATTAAGGACACAATTCTGTGCAAATTCAGAAAGAAAAAGGCCTACACTTCCCAGCTGGTCATGTTTTCTGTCTAAATGTGCATTGAACTTTACCCTTACAGGCCTAAAACACTCCTAAAATCTGTAAATATGGCTGGATTTTCAACAAATCCTGTGCATTCAGTGAGCAACGTTAGTTAATGTAACTTCTCATATATCTTGAGTATCTTGGGAGCATTATAAAATATTAATAATACTTTCTGTTGGAATTTTAACTGAAGTTTCTGAAGAAAGAAAGATCTTTCTGAAGTATCTTTTGTGCATTGGGCAGAATTTAAAAAAAAGTCAGCTGCCTGAGAACTATTTTCTTCTTTTGTTTTTTGACATGTAAACGCCTTCCCTTCTTGCTGCTCCCTGGATTACCCCTCCCCTCATCCCCAGCCAGCAAACCAACAATCCAGGATTATAGGAGCTGTATTTTCAAAAGAAATTTGGAGGACACTGTGGTGGGGAAGTTTCCTTTAGTCTCTGTGCACCACGCTTGGACTTTCCCTTTTCTGTGGAAACCGGGGCTGTTCTTTCCATTTTGGGTGTGTTCAGACTGAATCTGGTACGACTGAAAAGAACCTGCTCATCATAACCCACCCCCTACGACATGCACGCCTCTTAGACTCACCTAAATACAGAGATAAAGGTCAGAAAAGTGAGGTGGTGAGAAAGCCATTTCAAAGACACATCTGTAAGATAGTGACGGATCACACACTGTACACAAAATCCGTATGTGTGCGTGTGAGTCAAAGCATAATTTTTACTTCCAAAAATTTTGAAGTGGCGTGCATTCCCTCTGTTATTATCTCTTAAGAATCCCAGCTTACAATGGCTTGAAGGGTTTAACAGGGCTTTAGCTGTGATGGCCCCTGAACGGTTTACCTACAGAGGTTTGCCAGTAACCAACTTGGCTGGCTTTTAAGAGCCAAAACAAAGCCTTCGTTATTTTGCATGTTTGCTCGCCACAACAGCTTGCTTCCAGGGGACTGGTTTTGTTGTGTCTGATTTGCATGTAACATCTGAATTCGGAACAGGCAGATGGTTTGCAATCATCACCCCATTTGTAAAACAAGGTGCACACATTGCTCACTTAACGATTCAGAGCTGTGCTAAAATCAGGTTCTTTCAGTGGCTGCCACAGTGCTCAGTTTCGCCCACTGATGCCATGCAAGGCTGCATCCGCTCTGCAAAACTTGGCCCATTTGTCCAAAACATGCTTTGGGGAGCCTGGCTGGTTGGACTTACTTGCTTCCCACTGTAAGCCTGACCTTCGTAGTCCTGGCCCTGCGGGGTCTGTACTGTGCAGCTCTGGAAAGGGGCAGACAGAAAAGAGGCATGAGAATTAGGAAGGCATTTGAACAAAAGATGGAGGACGCAGAGACAGAGAAGGGGGAAGCCCCAAACCGGGACAGGGCGATACTGCACCTGCTCCTGGCTGATGGGAAATGTCTCATTTTGAGGGGGCAAAAACTTGGATGTTGTTGCCTGCCTTTCCTCCCCTTGCAAGGAACCCAAGGGTCTCTGCCTCTGCATTTATCCTCACAAAAACAACCCTGTGAGGTAGGTCACTCTGAACGTCTAGGCCTCACCAAAAGACACCCGGTGAGCTCCATGTCTGAGTTGGGACTAGAACCCAGATCTCCAGAGTCCCAGAGTATACGTAGCTGTTTTCCCCAGCGTGATGGCCTCTAGATCTGTCGGACTACAACTGCCATCACCCCCAGCCAGCCTTCCCAATGAGCTGTGATCAACTGTTCCAGGTGGGCTGAGCCTTGTCCCCCAAAAGCCACTGCACTGGCCTTTTCCAGAGCCATTTGCTGCTGTTCCAGCCACCTGCAAGCCCACCAAGCCGCAGGCTGCTTGCCCTGCATTTCACTCTTCAAGTCATCCCAACCAATCAGGGACTACATACTGGATGTGATCACCTGACATTACCAAACCAATCAGAGAGGGCTGTTTGCTAACGCGACTAAGGGCAAACAAAGTCTATTGAGAGTGAGGGCAATGCTTCTTATCCAGGTACTATAAACAATCCGGGACAATCAGGAAACACAAAGGAATCCTTTGAAATTGAAGTTTTGGGCCCCTCATTACAGGAAGGATTTAGCCAGGGTAGAGTCAGTGCAGCGTAGGGCCACAAGGTTGGTGGCCGGTTTGCAGAGGATGCCGTATGAGGCAAGACGGAGGGAACTGGGTCTCTTCAGCCTGGAGAAGAGGAGACTCTGAGGGGATATGTTGGCGACATACAGGTATGTGAGAGGGTGCCACACGGAGGTGGGTCGAGACTTGTTCTCCCCTGCAGAGGAAGGCAGGATGCGTTCCAACACAGCAAAGCTCAGGGAACCCAGGTTCCATTTAGATGCCAGGAAGCACTTCCTGACAGTCAGGACCCCGAGGGCGTGGAATGGGCTTCCACGGGAGGTGGCTGAGGCCCCATCGGTGCGGGTGTTCAAGGACAGGCTGGACATGCCCATGGTGCGCATGTCATGAGCGGAGCCGGCTGGAGCCGGGGGTCAGACTAGATGGCCTGGGAGACCCCTTCGGAACAGCTCTGTTTCTATCTTCTGTGTTCCTAACCCCCTTTGCAGCCCTGTCACAACAGTCCATGAAAATCGCCTGAAGAGATGGGAATGATTAACAACCTACCTGAAAAGGCAGAAAGGACAAGGCATGTTCAATCAGAAGGCGCATCAGCCGCTTGGAGTAGAAGATGAACTCATCCCGGCTCGTCTCTTTGTCCCTAAAAGGGAAGAGCAGCAGGGGAGAAGAATCAGCGCCCTGCATGGAGACGTGGACGGCCTGGTCTGTTGTGTGGCTGAGAGAAGGCAGCGTGGCGCTGTGGTCCTGAAGAAGAATGAGCGTCTCCTCACACCAGGGATGGGGTCTGAGGCTTCCTGAATCCAAAGCATGCGCTGCACTTCTGGCGTTCGATCCTTTAAGGTGGATTGCTTTTGGAGCACATGGTGGGGCCCACCACCCGCCGGGTGACACCAGTGGCTAGGGGCCACTACCACTGAAGTCACTGTCCTGCACCCCTTTGCTGCCCTCCTCCGTTCACAGAGAGGGATGGAGATCTGTGCTGTTTATCTACAGAGAAGGGGACTTGGCTGCTCACTCCAGGACCAGCGGAGTCCCCCTACTTCTGTGGCACCCCCATTTCGGCCCAAGTCCCTCTGGAGCTTCTGCCGCTGCCACATCAGCTGGGATGGATTTGGTGAGCCCCCAGCTCTAGTGACAGTCTAAATAAGTTTTAAACAAACATAAAATAAATAAAATGGAGAGGAGGATTATATGTGGTGTATTGATTAAGAGTATAGGTCTGAGGCTCAGGCGATCTGGGTTCCAGCCCCTGCTCAGTCATGGAGCCAACTTGGGGACTCTGGGCCAGTGACAGACTCTCAGCCCAGCCTACCTTACAGGGCTGTTGTTGTGGGGTAAGACTGAGAACAGCAGGCGGAGAATGTTGCAAGCTGCCCTGAATTCTTTAAAAAAGAAAAAGGGCAGGTATAAATCTAATAAATATATATGTAAGCTGCCTTGGGCCCCTTGCAAGAAATAAAAGGGCAAAATATAAATGCAATTAACAGGCAGAGCAACCGTTTTCCTACATCCCAGCCCAGGAGGGGGAGAAGGCAAGACGCAGGGGAGGGCTGTGGCGGTGGACTCACCGGATGATGGTGTGCATGCCCCGGACCTGGGGGGTGTTCTTCAGCACGCTGAGGGTCTTGGGGAGGGGGTGGCACTGGTGGGCGGAGGCCAGCGCTGCCCTAGTGACCAGGGGGAGATTTGAGACACGTTAACTGCTTGCCAGCGACCGCCGTCCCCTCCCCGCCACCAAAGAGGAAACACCCCCAAGAGCGCATCGCTGTTCTCATCTGAACAAACCACACCGACTTCTGGCCGTGGGCGAAGACTTCCCGGGGAGGAACCATGGGTGGGGGGGGGGTCTCCCCTCCTGCCTCTGTGCAGGGATCCTTCCCCAGCCTGCTCAGGAGGATGCAGATGCAAGATGGGCCTCTTAAACTGCCCCCCCCCCTCAGAACTGCATGAGGGAGAGCGGGGATGAAGGCTCCTGGGCCGTTCCACCCACATGTTCGGGGGCAGATGGGTCCACCAAGCTCCCAAGACACCCAGAGCCTTCGAGGGAACCCATGGGGAGGCGGGCAGTGAGATCTCCTGGACAGAGCCATGGGGAGGGGGGATTAAGGTCAGAATAGGGCCGGGGGTGTGCCAGGCGCTTCCTTGGGGTTCTTTGGGCGAATTAAGCCTAACGAACCCATGAATGAATTCAACTAATTTCTTGTGGCCCAGCAGCATTCGGAAACTGCCCAATGACGGGATGGTTTGAACGTCATCAAACATGGATGGGGAAGGTGTGGTGCTCCAGCGGAGGGTGGATTGCCCTCCTAGTATGGGGTGCCAGGTTTCTCCCGGTGGTTGGTTCAGATGGACAATACACTCTCGGAAATTGCACAGGTGAAAGCGAATTCAGGACAAGTGAAAGAGGAAGGCAGGAAAAAAGAAAAACAAGCGCCAAACGAACAGTGCCCGGCTTCTCAGAAGATGGACACTGGTTTTAGAAAGAGCATGCGTGAAAGCACAGACGTCACCACAAGCAAACCAAAAGGAGGCAGTTGCCCAGACTCAGGAAGATGGCGTGGACCTGCCCCGCGGCTGCAACACTGGCCCTCTGGCCACAGCCTTCCCCACCCTGGGAACCTCCCTGGTGGGTTGGACTCCATTTCCCATCACTGCCTCTCAAGACGCAGTCCGACGCACCTGGGACGCACCTGGGCTGCAGAAGTCTGTTTGGCCAGCTCTCTGCATCTCCGTTTGTGCAGATCCGAGCCCAAGCATTCTCTGCTACAGAAAACCTCATGCGCCTTCTTCCCGAGTCGTCTGTGCAGAGACACTGATGTGCTTTTGTCCAAAGGTGGGAGCCCCTACCTGTCTGGAAACAGGTCTGCCGTTCCACTGTTGGTTGGCACCGGGCCCACATTATTGCTGCTTTTTAACAATCAGGCGCACCTGCTTTTGTGCACAGTATTTTAACGAAGAGTTATTGAATGCGAGCAAAGAACACGAGCCGACCAAGCAGAGGGGCCGGAGCACCAGCAGGTCTGTGGGTCAGCTGTGGGGCATCAAGGGGGAGAGGGACCCTTGGAAGTCTGGGCCCCTGCATTCATTTTGGTTTCCCCTCTGCCGCACCAGAAAAAAGCAACCGGGGGCCAAACTTCACAGTGCATGGCATGCATTCTGCTTTTGCATGTTTTTAGAGAGCAACCGTGAAGAACGTGGGTGGAGGGACCGCTTTCACTGCCTGCCACAACACATGCCTTTGTCCCAGCAAAATCCTCCCGCCAAGAGACTGGTCACAGCTGAAAATGGCTGTCAAAGCCAGCTGCAGCTACCCTGCCTGGGCACACAGCTGTTTTTTGGTGGGTGATTTTTTGGGGGCACAGCTGGGGGGGGGAGAAAGGAGTTAAAAGGCTCCCCCACCCCAAGCCGTGGCCCCAATCAGATTTCCCCACAGCTACTGTGCACAGATACAAATACACACGCAAATAGGTTGTTGTCCTAATGGCGATTTAGCCCCAAGCAGTGTTGCCTTCACTTCTTAGGTAGCCGGTGGCAACACACAGACTATCTAGCTTGATCTAGTTTTAATATTGCTTCTGCTACCTCTGAGTTGTACCTCCACATCCTCTCACTCCACACGGGCCTTTTCACCACAGCCTATCCACTGCGGGTTTCCCTGAAGTTTTTGGAAGAGCGTGGCAGGACCTCTTGGCTGCCATAAAACAACAGGGACTGGCAGCTTGGATGCTACTTTACGCAAGTGACAGGGCTGCTTGGCCGGGGGCAAAATCTGGATGCAGGAAGTGGGGTGCAGTGCCCAGTGTTGTTCAGAACAGCAACAACTGGTGTGTGTGTGTTGGGGGTGGGGGGTATGTCTTCCGATACCCCCGTTTTCAATTGCTGCGGACAAGAGCATGGCACGACATACGTTTGCAGACCCCCCCTGTTATCGGCCCCTGTCCAGCATGCCCGCAGGGCTGCACAGCAGCGGGGCACCTGTGCAGAAAGAGAAACCCGAGTCGGGCGCTGGGTGAGTACGGCCAAGCATGATCCTCACTTGCACCCACCCCTCGCCTGGGCCCAGCCTGCAAGACGGCTTTATCAGCCACTGGCACAGGATGCCAATGCGAAGTGGCCTTCCCGCCGTGCCATCTGAAAGGCAGAGAGACGTCCATCAGAGGAAGGGCCCTGCCCCGTCTTGGCGCCCCACATGAAACCTCCAGCTCGGCCCACGGGTCTGCCAACAAGCCTATCCTGCCAAGCGGTGCTGAGCTGCACAGAGCGAACCCCGCACGGGAGCGGCACCGTGAGACCGGAGAGGTCGCTGGGCCAGAATCTTGTTTCCAGCTGTGATTTGCTGGATACTGCTGTGGACGGTTCCCAAAACACCTGCTTTTTATTCCAGGAAAGGGGCATCCACGATCCCCTGGCAATCCAGGCGACATGCGACATTTCCCCTGGGCAAGGGTTGCTCTGCTGGTTTAAGACTTCCCGGCCAAAGCTGATGGAAGGGGAAGAAACCCGCAGAGGGAAAGGAGGACTTGCTGGCAGCCCTTTTCTGCTTTGGGGCTTAATATCCCCACTTCTCTAGCTCCCGACTCCTAAGGAACGTTGGCCCCCGAGAGAGCTAAGGAAGGCCAAGGGCATCTCTGGTATTCTCTCCTGCTGATTTGGGGTTCTCCACTACCAAGGGATCTCCGGGCTCCTCCCTGGGCCTCAAACCCCCGAGCAGAAAGCATCGATTTGTCTTTGGGCCAAAGTGGGCTGGGAGGTGTTGTCTGACCACTCCATGGCCTCCTGAACATGCAGGCTGGGGCCCAGCAAAAGCTCACACAATTTAGCAATCAAAGCAAGCCAAAAGGCCAGGCCAAACGGGACCGGGAATGCGTTCCTCACATATCCCAGCGTAGCTTCCTCTGTGTGCCGGGCGGGCAGAGTTGTTCAGGGATCCGTCAGGGAGGAAACAAACACAAACACCCACACACAGATGACCGGGGGGGGGGGGGGGGGGGGGG